>NW_026930244.1:0-41513 GCF_032062105.1 Saccostrea cuccullata
AGCTTGCATTTGCATGTATGATTAATATAAAAATTTTGAGGTGTGCCTAGGAAAATGCGTTGAAAGGAAAATAAAAGTATCTAGATCCAACATAGAAAAAGTTGGGTTGCAATAAACGCTATCTAATAAATCTGATCTGTATTTCGAGTATTCTGTACAATTAATAAAAAGTGGCACTCGATCTCTACTTTATCTTGAGAACAAAAAATACATAAATATATTACTGATCGTTGGTCACTGTATGTATGTATATAAAAAAAAATGGGGGGAGGGGTAATGTATTATTATACCAGTTTGTGGGTCACTGTATATATGTATATAACGGATTGTGCAATAAATACATTGCACTTGATTAAAACTTATTGTGGGTCCCTGTATATACATTGTATATTAATAATGAATTGCTGGATCGATATATAGCAGTTAGTTAAAACTGTGGGTCACTGTTTATATGTATATAATGAATTGTGGGACGAATATACCGCATGTGATTATACATGATTGTGGGACACTCTATGTATAATAAATGTAGTGACCATCGCTGTTTGTGGGTCACTATATAAATATAACATTGTTGCGCAGTTGATTGTATGAATTACATTGCGAGAGAGAATATCCAAAGAATATCTTGTTAAGATTCTTATAAATAAATCATTATTTAATATGAAAATTTTATATTGAAATCAGCGAAACTGTTCCTAATGGATTATTCTACTTTGTACATTAGTAAATATACATACATGAATATATTTATTGATATTTTATCAAACATTAATTCTAAAGTCTTTTCATTGAATTACAGCAAATAATATAATTATATAGCATAAAATAATATTGCGGGTCATAGAATTAATATATGAAGAGCATTGTGCGATGTATATAGTTTATCCCACAATGCTCTATATATATGAATGTTTTGACCCACAATTATATACAATATTTATAATATAAACTCAAAAATTATATTATATATTATATAAGGACCATATATAACGCCTAAATCATGAATATGACATAGCTATGCAATGTAGAAATGCGAGATCCCACAAACCAGCTTAGAAGCTCGGTGCCCACAAACAACCTCATATACCTATATATATATATATATATATATATATATATATATATATATATATATATATATATATATATATATATATATATATATAGTTGTTGTTCTGTTGGCTTATTTTTGTCACAACTGACAGAGGAAAGGCCGACCGCGATTCGTATATACATTGTAGCTGACTGTCTTCGATAGAGAACATAATCGATGAAAATAAATTAGCATACTTGTTTTATTAACTGAACTCCATATGAATTTCACAAAGTATTCACGATATTTGCTTTTAAACTCCATTTTACGTATCTTTGTACATGCTGTCTTAGCCAAATTCTCATTATACACGACATGATAAATTCCAAAGTTACTTGATGTACACATATGACGTTATTGTGGTTAATTTTAATCAAAATGACAAAATACAGCATAGCAAGATAAGAATATATCATTTTTGTAAATGTTTACACGTTTCTATTCATTTTTAGAGTTAAATGACGTCTCTAAGTACATGAACCAATAAACTTGTCTTACAGAATTGACGTCATTTCGCCTTCTATGACGTCATAATGTAGCACTGATTTAGTGAACTGAAGGTGGATTATTTTGTATGCTTCCTTATTCCCGCTGTGTGAACATTCGCCCAAGAAAGTGATGGTACTTCATGATGGTGTAGATGTTCTTTTCCTTGATCGCGTCAAAAGTGCGATAAGTTTCACACTTTTGTATGAAGTCCTTCAGTTCAGCGTTCATTTGATGCAAGGACTAATACACAGATTCTCTGGCCCTTCGGAGGCATCCTTCAATTCCAAGGCGTTAATAATATATCCTTGTCAGGAAATCCTTGCGTAGTGCTTACGGAATGACTGCTCTGTCTCCTTTAAAAATGAATCCATTTTAGATATATAGTTCATCTATGACCGCAAAGTAGGGTACTGTGGGTTATGAAACTTGGACTAAGGAGTTTCCTTCTGGCCAGCCAATTTTTGATGAATGATACCTAAATTTTGTAGGGTATTATCCCTTGCAGTTTTCTTCTGAATGTCTTTCAAACAGTTTGGTGCAATTGGCAGGAATTGCAGCATATTTATTGCTTCTACTCTTGACTCAGCCTTTGAGTGTTTCTCATTAGGCAGATTGGCATAAATTAAGGTATCATCTAGCCGCATGTTCTTCCCAGGACATGCTTTTTAAAGATGTATTTCGTATTCTACACCCTGAGAAGCATGCAATGGAGACAGTTTGGCGCCTTGTAAAGAGGCTTATTCATAATCATCTCCTAAAGTTTTTGATCTGATTGGACAGATACCGGTCTCCCAAATATATAGACATTGAAACGTTCTAGTCCGAATGACACTGCTAGAAGCTCCTTTTTCTATTTGTGCATAGCGGATTTCAGTTTCGGTCAGGGCATGGCTTGCAAAGGCAATAAGTTTATCTTCCTGCAACAAAACTGCTCCAAGCCCTTTCTTCGAGGCTTTGCATTGTAATGTTAGTGCCTTTTCTAGATTAAAGTACTGTAATACAGGAACTGCTGTGACCGGATTTTTCACTTGTATCACAGCTTCATCATGTTTTGGGGTCCAGAGCCAATCAACATCTTTCTGTATTAACTTTTGCAGAGGTTCACGGATGTGACTAAGTTTTGGTAAGTAGACAATAGCCCATCCGAAAATTACAATCACACTTTGGATGAATTAAAAAAACAATTTGAGGGAAAAGATCTTGCAGAATGCTTTGCTATTATAGCCATGGACATTACGGGTGTTCGAGGAGAAATCCAGGGCATAAAGCCACGTGTCGGTGACCTGGAAACGGTATGTGAGAACCTTAATTAGGACATTTCAGACATTAATAAAACGTCTTTTCCGGAGATAAAAGAGGCGCTTAAGGGTGAAAGAATCGAACGACTCAAACTGGAAATGTTGGACAGAAAATGGAATTTGGTTGTCCGGGGGATTGAAAGGTCAAATGATGAACGACCAAGAGAAACAGAAAAGAAGGTGAGACAATTCTTGAATAGTGTTCTTAAATTTTAGGAGTCATTTGCAAACGGGGTGATTTTACAAGCTGTTCATCGCCTGCCAGGTGGTCCAGAAGGGAAAAGAAATATTATCGTTCGATTTAACAGTCTTGCTGACAGAGATGAGGTTCTTGAGGGGATGAGAAAGCTAAAGAGTAGTTCAGGATATGGGATATCGCCTGATCTCCCTAGGGAAATGAGCGACCTGAGGGCCAAACTCCTAAAGGAGAGATTCGCAATGCCACAGAAGGCTAGAAGTAAAAACAAAACTAGTATATATAAAAGATTTCCCCTTCGTGAAACTCAAAAAATAGATTGTCCGGTTCAGTGACCCCGATAACCATGTTTACAACTGACAAGATGTGTATTCACTCAGTTACGGAATGATGACTTGCTTTTTCATTGACAAATATCAGTGCTATTTTGAGAATGACAATTGAGTCGTAATCGCCAATATAACTAGATAACTATTGATTAGAATATTTTATGCTCATATCGTTTTGTTTAAAGTAAAAGTGTGAAATACTCTTAATGTACAGTGTGTCCTTTTTCAATATCCCGGGGCTTTAAAATGCGGAAGTTTTTATTCTTGGATGGGAGGGTGTTTACATCAGTGTGTGGGAGGGTTTTATACTATAAAAACTGTCTACACGTATATACAAACAATTTTCAGACTGACTGTAGAAATAACAAACAATCTTTTCATCTTGTTTTTGTTATTTTATGAATGATTTAAAAATTTGTTGCCAAAATTGTCGGGAACTTGCTTCAAATAATATAAAACGTAAGGATATTTTTAACAGATGTCGAGATAAATTTGATATTACTTTCCTTATAGATACGCATACCTCGATGGAAACGCAAACCATTTGGAAAACTGAATGGGGATTTAAAGGGGTGTTTATTAGTTCAAATGGTAGCAGCAGCAGGGGAGTAGCAATCTTATTTTAAAACTCGTTTGAATTTGAAATATGTAAAGAAATCACTGACTCAGATGGAAATTTCATTATTTTAGATTTAAAATGCTTCAATAAAAATTTAACCTTAATTGCTTTATACGGTCCAAATGAGGATAATCCAAACTTTTATTCTTCAATTCACCACAAGATAGAAGCTATTGGAAATGATTCTATTATAATCGTCGGAGATTTTAACGTGCCCTTAGACTATCAAAAAGATACTATCAAATACAAGCACGAAAAAAATCCTAACACCAGAGAGAAAATTTTAGAAATGATACCAGATTTAGATCTGGTTGATGTATGGAGGGAATATTACCCAGATATATCTAGATTCACATGGCATGGCCCAAAGAGTAAGCAAGCTAGATTAGATAACTTCTTAATCTCCGCTGACCTTCAACCTGGTACGATGAAGACCGACATAGGATATGCCTACAAGTCTGACCACTCTTTCATTGAAATTTTCTTCAAGTTCGCAAACCAAATTCGATGAAGAGGTAGCTGGAAATTTAATAATGGTTTACTATCCAATCAAACCTATCTCCAAAGTATTAAAGAATGCATTTCAGAAACTATTGCACAATATGATACAAATAATAGCTGTACAATTAATGATCAATTACTTTGGGAAACTTTGAATTTAATGATAAGAGGAAAAACCATATTATATACCTCATTCAAGAAACGCGGTAGAGATAAAACGGAGACCAGAACTTGAGGAAAAATTATCTATATGAAAAGCCTCTTTCAGAGGAAAATAAATTAGAAATCGTTATAACAGAAAATGAGTTAAAGCAAATAAGGGGAAAAAGGTCAAAAGGTATCGTTATTAGTGCAAAGGCAAAATGGAATGTAGAAGGGGAGAAAAGTACCAAATATATCTGTAATTTAGAGAAACAAAATTATACAGAGAAATTATTTCAAAAATTATAATTGACGACTTGGAAATCACACAACTTCCGCACATTTTAAAAGCTCAGGAAAAGTTTTATAAAGAGCTATATACTGCAGGGGATCACATAACAAAAGTACACGCAGGAATGTTTTTTGATTCTAAAACGAGTATATTGAAAGACTCACAGAGGATGAAAAAAATGAATTGGAAGGTCTAATCACTAAACAGGAACTTGTTGCATTACAAATTCCAAAAATTGGAAAACCCACCGGACTTGGTGGTTTTACATATGAATTGTATAAGTTCTTCTGGAAAGATATCTATAAATATTAGCTTAATCCTATAAACCATGCGTATTCTATAGATTCTATATCAACTTCACAGAGGCAAGGAGTGATAACATGCCTTCCTAAAAGTGGCAAATCAAAACTGTATTTAAAGAATTGGCGACCGATATATATAAGTAAGACTTTTTCAATCCATTTCTTCCAGGTCTGGTAAAAAAATTTAGCGTCAAAATCATGGTTTGGTTGGATGAAGTATGTTTTCTATTGTTGTCTATTGCGGCATGCTCTCGAACAATTATATATAACAAAGAAAAATGCCACTTTGTTGCTGGATACAAAATATTTTCAATCTCTGCACTCACTTAAAATGGTCCAAACTTCTGACATCATGTTTCAATATTCTGCTGCCGCCTGGTCTAATAGAAAATTTTAGTTTTAACTAGACAATGTTTTATAAGAACGTGTAAGCCATCGTAGCCTAAATTGTAAGAGTATAATTGAACATCGAGCATAATCAAATAATGTTACACGTTCCAGAACTCCGGTATTTTGTAAATCATATTGTCGATAAAATGATATTGTCAAGAAACATTACCTATCATATGGTCATATTTTGACCGACTTCTTTCAATCCAATATTGTAAAGCATTTAATTATGATGTTTACTGATTGTTACTTCGCAAGCTTAGGCTGTCGTCTACTGGGCTCATGTCACGTTTGATCGGACAGGTCAAAAGAGGATTCTTTTTCTTTTTTATGAATTTGATGCCATCTCTGGAATTCCGGGTTGTCGTGTCTAATACCCTTTTTACATTTTTGAATTTATGTTTTTCGGAATACTAATCATTATTTTCACCATTTTTTTCTCATTTAAAGTATTAAGTGCTTTACCGTAAAAAAAATTATATTGATTTATGGTAAAAATATCTAGTTGCTCTTGATCTGCTAACACTTTCCTGTAACTTGACATGAATGCATAAAAAGAAATAATCTCGTTATTGCTACTTTACGTTTAAAACGAAAAAAACTTCAGTAATAGTAATCATTGTCATCTACGGAGAGATAATACAGACAAAAAAGTGGATGCCTTGATTGGTACATATATTTTTCACCCTTTTTAGCTAAACAAATGATAAAAATAAATTTCTACAATTAAAATGTAAACTTTTTTCTGATTTTCAAAACATTTCTACAACTTTTATACTTTTTCTACAACCATCCTTACATCCCTATACAATGTTTCTTTATAGGTACTTGTATTATTATAATTACACATTAAGAAAAAGTTCAGTCAGAATTTTTAACTTAAAAACTATTTCCTACAATTCAATTTTATAACATATTTAAGTTAAACAATGCAAATTGTTCAAAATTCATTTTTTAAAAATAAAAAAAAACCAACTGCTTACGAATCAGAAGCAAGAGTAATATTTTTTGTGTGTGGAAGGGTGTGGAAGGATATTTAGAAGAAAATTTCTCAAATCTACACATTTAATTTGTTAATTTGTTAACTTAGTACTTTAGCCCCACATGTTTTCCTCAGAGAATATTTTCTGTAATGAAATGTTACGAATAATAAGAGGCCGACTGCGCAATATTTCGCACATCATAGTAAAATGAAACGTATTTACTGTTTTAAAGCAACTTTTTTTTTTTGCATAATTATTAACATTAAACAAAATTAAGAAATTTTAGGTATAAAAATGATATCAAAATTTTATATACCTGATTTTTTGACCGATTTTGCAATTGATAGGTTACTTGACGTCGTTACAGTGTGTTTTGACGTTATAATAAACAGAAGCTCTAAAAGAAAGGGGTGATTAAAATGTTATTAAAGAAAAACTAGTAAACATACGCTCTTGAAATATAAAACATAGAAATTTGAGAATATCTCCAATATTTTATTATGTTTTCACATAAATCCATTGTGCCTTTCATATTTTGTAGTACTGTGTAAAAACAGGCAAATATGTTGGGTTTTTTTTTTGGGGGGGGGGGCATTTTGAGATGCCCCCTCTGGTAACAAGACGATATACTTTTGTGTTTCTTACACATATTGCATAATATAGTAATGATCAAATATTATAGTTTGAACAAAAATGCTATTGTAGTATTTGTATAATTTACTTTAAAGTGCTTAAGCTCACATGGTTTTTCACACAAACTAAGGTCACATTGTTCAGTTGTTATAATGTAATATTGTGTGTTGAGACATCAAAATACATTTTAAAAGTATTTGTATACATTATTTCAGTTATGTTTCATTTACTAAAACATAATTTATACAAATCAATTGCTAGAACTTTAATATATTCTTGGCTGAAAAACATCAATTATTTCCAATTGATTTTTTGTAGTCTCTTGCCAATTGCAGCTGTCTTTTTATCCGTTCTTTTAAAAGCAGCAGCTCTTTGCAGAAACATAGACACGGGCACAGTACAGCTACTGTAACTTGTATTTTCTGTACATTCTGACTTTTTATATAATTAGCGCAGGATGATAATAGTATTTTTCATTTGTTTGACTTTTTTGTATGTTAATAAGATGACATTTTTCAGAGTCACCTTCTAAAAATCTAGAATCATAAAAGATTCATCCAACAGCAAAATGATAACGTTTCAAACCGTAAATGCAGAAGAATTTTCCTTTTCATCCAAAACATTTACTATTAAGAAAAAAACAATGCTTAATTATCCTACCCTGTTGTATGGTTTCTCTCTGCAATGTTATCCCTTTTCGGTGCTACATTTCTACAAAACCCAGATGTGAATGGTAAATGAGCAAAGAATTTAAAAAAAAAACTCACCTTTAAGAAAAAGATTTAAAATTTTCAACTACATTGTATCAAAGAAAGCACGTCTTAGAAAAACTATGGTAGAGGTCAATAGTAGAAACATTGTAGGCTACCATTTATTGATAAATTCCTTTCTAAAACACCCACTTTGGAAACTAAAGATAATACTTTTAAAGGACATTTATACTTGACATTATATATGTAATATGACATAGGGCTATGTCGTCGTTCTGAGGTTCGAAAATAGTAATTTTTATTACAAAAATGTGACCTTAAGAGCGTGTCTCAGAGAAAAACCATGCAAAATCTGAAAAATCGTCCGGGAGGGTCTACATTACTTTTCATTTTATCATATATTTTTAAGGTCTAGGTTGTCTGAGGATCTAAAAGTTAAATTTAGAAAGTGTGCCACGTGTTTCTATTTTTAGTAACAGCCCCGTTTCTATATTTAGCAAAAATTGGCATAAAATAGTACATGTAGGTGCAAATATGAAAGTTTGAGACCTTGCAAAATCAACTGAAAAATTTTTGCAATGCCAGATATTTATTATATTATCAACACATATATGTCAAAGATGAAAAATATTTATTTTTCACAATGATTGCATCTATATGTATTCTATGATCGAGCCACGAGTTAGGCTAAATTTAGAACTTTAGATTTATTATCCTTGTTTAGTCCAATGGTACAGCTTAAATGGTGAAAATAATTTGATCTAATAATGTGCTTTATAATAATTCATTTATGTTCTATCAAATATAAAAAATTCACTGATGGCTTTTAATAGGACATAAAATGAATAATTGGTGGAAATGATGACCTTACGCATGTTACGATGTTAGCCAAACTCTCCATTTGTATCTTAAAATTGTTCAAATGTAATGAATATTGCTTCAATTGATGATTAATAATTCTATTTTAGTGTAAATAAATGCTGAGAAAGACAATCAAAATTAAAACCTTCATGAAAGTTTAAAAATATTCACCAAAATTGATAATGAAAGAATAAAATGAGTGTTATTTGTATGTTGAAAAGTTATCTCCCGTAGTGGAACTCTCCATACATAAAAGGGGGAAAATGATATTGCAACATGGCAGGGACAGGAAGATTAATCTGATTTCAGCAATTTTTCAAACATTTCAAGCAGTGATGGCCCCATAAATTCATTTATAAGAATATACTAAGGATCTGTCAAACCATTTGCGTTTTCTCCAATCTCTGAACATACCCTAGCTGGGTTGTATGGAAAATTTCTGACGTACCAGAGGCAATCGTTTTGCTGCATGCTGTAGGCGAAAATGGTATTTTTTCCATTGACTCTACTAGCACATTAAAATTAAGAATATGTCAAAGACAATTAAGGAATAGAATGGCGAAGAAGTAAGTCAAAGTGCTGCCGTCCCGGTCATAAGGAAGAAAGCAAAAGCAGACCGATGATCTACCCCTACCTTTTGTAAAGAATACTGGTTGAAAACGAGATACATTATACATGTACAAGTTTGATCAGGTAGGACATAAACTTTTCAGTTGGAAGTTAAAATAATGAATGTATTTGTTCTCTATTTTATAATTGGTTGTGATAGGGGAATAGGACAGGTGGTTTAAACTCGGATCAGATTAAACAATTGTTTGATCTTTTTTCTTAGAAATACATGTAATATACAAGTTCTATAAAATTGAAGAATTGTGCAAGCAGTGTGCTTCTCATAGGCAGTTTGGACCAAGGAGTGTGACAGTGGTTTTAGAAGAGGAAATAGGTATATTTTAATACATGCAAGGACGATTTCTAAAATTTAGATGATCACACAAATATTTCATCACCATGATTACATAAAGATTTACACAAAATTAAATTGAGTGCCTCTAATTTTTTCAAATTGATGATATTTTGAAAATCAAGAATATTGATTGATAAAAGATCATAAAAATATACTGCCACTCATAAATTTTATACTGAAAATTTTAGCATGTACATGTACTAGACAGTATATGATAGCTAGTACAGCTGGTGTATTATAGAGATTTTAAACATCTCCCATATATTTTATAATTCCTCTCTTGAATTATACATTATTTACAATTGATTAAAATTCTTTTTTATAGCAACAGTTGTCCATGTGCAGCAGTATTTATTGGATCCAACCAAATCAGAAGAGAAAACCCTGAGCCAAATTCATATGGTATAGTGTAGGTCAAGAAAGTTTATATTTTTCACTGGTCACTTAGACAATCACCTTGATTTTTGAATAACTCAATACTTTTATTATCCCACTGGACCTTAAAAGAACTGGCCAAAATGCAAAATTTATAGTAATACTTGTTTAGGCCAAAATAAAAAAAATACCTTTGTTTCCCCTAATGCGACCAACCCATTTAAATCGCACGGACTGAAAAGATTTTTTAAATAAGACGATTCAATATTTTTTTTATTCATAAGAAGTTTTATAAAGTACAATTTCATCAAAATCAGCTTTTAACAGAACGGCGAACATTGTTCTATTGTGATTTTCAAGCATTTGTTGGAAACAAAATGACGTCCAGATGTGATTACAGGAGTTGTAAATATGTCTGCATATCCATCCTGATAAATATAATTCAGATGTCCTCTCTTCATGCCTTTATTTAGTACTATGACATTGTGGTTTGGTTCTATTAAATATTGCTAACATACTCTTACCAAATAATTTTGAAATCATGGTTCAGCTTCCTGGGACGTTCAGTGAATTTTTCTTTAATTAATTAGGCCGTTGAAGATTGGTCTTTGCTTTTAATCCCTTCGAGATTTGTTAGGACTTCATTTAAACATTTCCACATTGCTCCAAATTCAGACATATATATACTCAGCACTTTTTTGCCATTAAGCAGTGGGGGATCTTTTTGAGCCAGCATCTTCTGCGACACTTGACGCTTGACATCAGTTTTTATGGTCCCTTTTTAAAGACCGTTTTCAACGTTACTCATTGGGATTTGATCCTGCGATTTAAAATTAGCCACTTACTCTTAACTCCGAAGTAAAATGCTCCAGAACCACTGCAAAGCTCATGGCCCTCAGAAAAGTGCATTGATTGTCTATAAGCATGCTGTCAGAAAATAAAATTGTTCACCTACCTACCGACCCAACTTGAGAATTTAGGCTAGGGTTAGGGGAAACAAAGATATTTTTAATTCCGGCCTTATATTATGATACTTTGTAATAGTGCAACATACATGTAACAAAACAAGCCAAAAGTCTCTGTTGAAACTGTAGCTCTATTGGTTTGTACTTATAGCAAATAGAAAAAGGAAGAAGTAGCAGTTGGGTCTTGAAACTTTACAACTGCAATAAATAGAATAATGATCCTTGATAAAGCCTCTTCTGTGGCAAGCTTGCAATAAGACCACAACTGTAGGAGCAGCTTTTAATTAAATTTTACAAAATTTTCAATTTTAGTTATGATGACAAAATCATTCATCTATATATCAAAAAAACAAAATTAACAATTATGTTTCTCTGTGTAGTCTATTTACATGCCATGTTATATTATAATCAGACTAAAATTGTATTTGGAATAGCCTTTTGAAAGTATTTCATAGAAATTTCTATTTTTATTAAAAATGACAACACCGTTCATCAAAATAAAAAAACGATACATTTATCTGATAATTTGCAATTTAACCGTTTACAAAATCACATGTCATGACATATGATTTATTGGGATTGTGGTGGATAAACATGGTAAAGTCAAAGTAAAAGTACTTTCAAATGAGGTCAGTTATCAAATTTATTCTAAAAGCACTGGGGCACTTTTTTTTCACGATTCAGTACGAGATCAATGACGTACTGAAAGTGGTTTGTTTTCCAACACCATATTTATTCATCCTATCTCTATGAAAATTACATTTAATAATTGGTCTTTGAATATATCACCACCTTCATCTAAGTTAAATTGTTTACGGTGCATTTTAATTCATATTACATTTAATACAGGGTTTTCTAAAAGAAGAGGATCACAGGAAAGGAACTGTTTCATTTACCCAACACTTTGAGCTGACTGATCAAGGGAAAGATGAAGCAGGTTACAAATGAAAGTTTTGCTGGAAGCACAGAGTTTAATACTGAACAATACATGTATTACCTCTGTCCGGTCTCATCAATAACAGAAAGTATTTGCAAAATTTTGCAATCTCAAAAATCTGGTGGCAGTTGGAAATCACTCTTACTGTTACAGAAATTCAAGATCAAGTATGAACACTGCAGCAAATATGTATGCTACAAAATGTGAAAGCATTAGAGAGTCTCAAAAATTATTGATACAAAGAGTCAAATCAGGTAGAGTTGCTGATGGAGTCCAGAGAGAGCCAACAGGAGAAAGCAGGGGTTTGGCATTAGAGTGCAGAAGAAAGCAATACAGTTCTCCCAAAAAGAAAAGGACTGCTTGTGCATGATATGTGAAGAATGTGAAAGAACAGAAAAATGCCCAGATAGTATCTCATTGGCAGATGAACTGAAGGAAGTAACTGATGAAAATGGTGATAGACTTTTAAAGAAAGACAAATGGCTAAATATTTCACAAGTAAGAGGATATATTGCCTAATATTTGTCAATAAAATCTAAGAGTGTCTCTGTACCTCCCTCTATCAAAAATCAATTGTTGTCTGAAAGATGTTTTGAAGATGTTTGTATTGATGAAGATGAAAAACTTGCAGAGATTGTTTCTGCTTTTGGCTCAAATGAATATGTTGTTCAAATGATTGGGTTGGTAAATGATGTGTTTACTTCTGTAAATATTCAATAAATTTATATATGCATACATGTTTTGAAATGAAAGGTCCCAATATAATGAGCCATGGAATTAATTTTGACATTCTGACATTTACATGATCAAAATTTTCATGTGCATGTACATTAAAATGTTATAATTTAATTCTGGTTGTAACAAATTTGCAATTTGATGGAACAGAGAATTTTTTCAATATATACAAACATTGTTACTTAACTTGTCTATTTCACAATATGATGTGTATCAAAGAAAGTATCAATCATATTAAAAGAATTAGTTCCTAATACATGTGTAGCTCCTTATATGTGTTGGAATTAACAGGAATGAAAATAACTACAAGAAGCATGAATTCATTATAAGTGTGTTCACTGTAACTAACATTATGTACATGATATACATGTAGTATTTACCGTACATTGTGGAATTAGAGATCACAATGCTAATTTTGACCTTTTTGCACTTGCTTATTGAATTCAAAGGAGAGCTATCATATAATATTCAACAGAATGTTGAAAAATAATTAAACATATTGATTTTTTCGAGGGTGTCGGTTTTGTTTACATTTACGATTAGGTTTTCTCCTATATTTTAAGTTTAATAAGAGGGGACTTTTATATTGCGTGTAACCCCCCCCCCCCCCTTCTGATGGATTATTATGAATTAAAGAGGTGTTATCTATTAAACTGTGATTATTATGTTTGATTTCTAAAATACAGATATGAATAATACCATAGAAACATTTTTAAAATATTTTTGGAAAACTTTTAAAGTATTTCATACACAACACTTATTGTTTGCTTGATATCTTTGATGTGAAAATATAACTTAGTTTGTCATTCAATATAAACTAAAGTTTAAATTTGCCGTCAGCAGTTTTTTTTATATTTTGTTCAGATTAACATCCTTAACAATAAGCAGTAAAATTTTCTAGATTATAATCACCATTTTGGTTGTTATTTTGATATCAACTATACAGAAAATTGACATTTTTTCAAAAAATTGGAACAGTGCCAATTTTATGACCCTTTTGCACTAAAACATGATGGATGTCAATCATTTTACTATGCATCTAAAAAGTACCAACCATTGTTCTTTAACTTCAAAATAAAATATCTTAATAATTTTGGAAGTTGCAGTTTTATTTCTTATCAAAATATGACTAAAAACTATAAAATATGACCTGAGATTTTGTTGCATAAGAGCTATTTTTAGTAACAGATCATATAATTTATACCGGTATGATTAGTACAATAAAAAATTGTCTGATTTCCATTCATGCATGCTAGATTTAGCTCGCAAAATTTGAAGGCAATTGGAGAATCTTGCTACTGGACCATTTTGCATGTTTTTCTCTGAGACACGCTCTTAATTTGTGTGAAAAAACGTGAACTTAAAAAGTTTGTTCAGCTGTATAATCCTATAGTAAATGTACCTGTATTTTGAGGCGGTCCCTCAAAATACCTGGATGATAGATTTCCCCCCAAATTTGGCATAGACGCTGAAGATATTGTTAGTTATATATGGTTTAAAAATGAAGAGATTCGCTATTGAAGTTTTCACACAATAAAACCATAGCCGACCCCCTTAAATATAGATCTCAATTTATATCTTTAAAACAGATTGTATGCAGTTACTTAACAGGCCTTGTTTAGTAATAAAGAATTATTCAAGAAGTCAACTTATGAAGATAAAATTTACACGGATTTTTTTAAACCTAAAAATCGCTCATATCTCAAAAATTGCGTCGTTGACCACAACTTTTTCCTACATTATCTTCAAAAAACACTATACTTCAACCGATAAACACTATAGTCATAAAAAATATTGGTTATTAAGATCTTTTATACCCAAAAAATGGTAATTTTGGTGCACAATTGCCACACATTAATTTGCATAATTTATTCAATAACAAATACACTGAGTAATTCGGATTATATTTTACGTATAATAAGATTGCATCTATTGCCATAATTATATCTGATAGAATATTATAAATACTAAAGTGAATAACCAAAACATTACAATTAAAATGCAAAAAGCTCAACTTAATTTTACCGTTGCTCGATAAGATGCACACTGAGCCCCATTTTCTTTGCAATTTTGAGTTTTGCTCTATTAGTACTTATCGAAAAAAAAACCTTCAAAAATCCTTGATATTGCTTATTTCACAAGTGACATACTTTGAACCTAATTATTTTTGAAATCTAATTTTAAAAGTCTATATTCGGTTTAACTTATTCATGTGAATTTTATAAACATAACTCAAGTTAATTTTTTTTAACGCAAACGGTTTTTTGTATCACGTCCTTAGATGATAAAACAATTTTTCATATTTTTTTTAACTTATGTTGCTACACAGTCCTGCATTACCGGTATGTAATTTATAGCTGCAACCCATTGCGACATTTAAGCTCTTTATACCCCAGATGGTTTTCTTTATGAAGGTGACAGTTTTTAGCTACCTTTAAGGCTTATATATGAGAAACCTGTGAATATTTTAGATTGCGTGTCTCCCAAGACTGCACATTAATCCAAACTCTGAAAACTTACACCACACAACTACATTTATAGAACAAAGGGGATAGTAACACGGTATGCGCCTTGTTTTCGGATGTTCTGTCATAACTTATTCAGGCATTCAGTCGGCCAGAAGTTTTACATTTTATAGGCTTGGACAAATGGGCGTAAGTTCCTTTACTTTTATTATTAAGTCTTTCTATGTATTGTACATGTAGCCATGATATGATTATTTAACTGAATACAGGAAAGTCTGGTAAAAGAACCCTTAGAGTTTGCTTTTAACATTACGTATTTCCCTATATCACTTTCTGTATTTTGCACTTGTTTCTAATATCCGAGGCAAGCAAATCAAGGACAAAATAATGCTTTTAATGCTTTACATGTAAAACATAATTAAACTTTTATAATTTCTAAAAAAACAAATAGCTAAAGGTAATACAATCAACACTCACATCAACTTTCGTTTTATGTCCTTTTGGTTTTAAATTTCCTATCCTCTAACGAAAATTATTTTGCAATCATTTCGGTTACATTGGTAATTAATTTTTACAGGATAATTCGACTATTTAGCAGGGAAACACTAATTATCCTCTATTTTTCTGGTTTCGAACGAGTTATATTTTAAGGTAAAATATCACTCTGCTCCAAATTTCACGATTTTTTTTTATAATTTCATCCACTGACTTTCATCAAAACAATAACATTAGATTTAAATGGAAAGTAATTTTTAGTATGTGTTGCTTTCTTTTTAAAAAATAAATATTATGTCTAATCAAGATGTGAAGAAAATTTGATATGGTCAATATCATGATCAATATTTTTTTATCGCATAAATAAACATGAAGTATATGAAAATAATATTTACATTCATGCCTATCTAATTCCCACTAAAATTACAATGAAACGTTGATTTTTAAATTAAATTATCAAATTGTTTTCTGTGGTTGTAAAACAATATGCATCTATCGACAAGAGTTATCTTTCCATTATCGCCCTTGAAAATATTTTTTAGCAAAACAAAATATTAATTAAATTTTTATAACAATTCCGCATCTGAGATTTCTGTAAGAATTAAAAGACTTTTATGTTAAAAGATAGAAATATCTTTAAACAGTTTAATGGAACTGAGTAAAAATGTTTTAGGTAAACTATTATAAATAATAAATAAAAATACTGGCAATAGAAATTAGAAAGTAGAATCTGTACAGTAGAACATATTTGACTGAGTTGACAACAAAGTGGTCCTCATTAATGAATTCTATGAAATCTAGCAACACGGTCCATTGAATTTCATGGAAAATAGTCTTCAGAAAAATATCTCTCCTATCAGAGAGATATTACACCTTAAACCCTTTTTTACCAATCTTCTTTCTGCGCAGGAACCTCGTACTATGACATCATTTTTGGCTGCTTGAGTAGGTAAAATACATATCGAGTAGAAATATATATAGTGAATATATTGGTGCAGAAAACAAATAATTTCACTTGATTTCCCTGTATTTTTAGTCCGATGTCAAAAATTATATTTTGGCTTTTACTAAGACCACACCAACTAAATGGTTTGATCGTCGGATTTGCATGCTTTCGTTAACACAAAAATATACAAATAATACTTACCATTTAGTAGTTACGAATATAGCCCATAATGTTGATAATGTCCAACCATAGATATATCGACATCAAACAAATCATGTCTATTAAGCTTTTCTGTGAAGTTGAAGTATCTGTGGTGCAACCTAATTAAAGGGCTACATTAGTTATCGTCATTCAAGTAAGAAAAATTAATTTGAAACAAAAAATCACTTCACGAAGCATAATCCGCTTTTACTGCGCGCACATATGGAAAAAGAAAATCTAAAATGTATTTTTCTTTCGACCTACCTGAAGTGCATCAGTGCTATATATCATGCACATTGTTTACATAATGCCAACAGAAGGCAAATATCCAAATTAGAATTGTTGCCCTGTATTATTTAATTTCCGCTGCGGTCATGACCCATTGAACTGTGTTTTAAAATGATTGGAAAATATCGGTATATTGAACAAGATGTACATTTAAACATTCAATAAAGGCGGGATTTATTTGAAACCATCAGTTCAATAGAAAGAAAAAAAATCATTTACAATAAAAATATGACTTAAAAAATGAAACAGTATTTCATTTATTTAAAACGCGATACTCATTAATTAAGGCTAACCACTCATGGACCTCCGAGGATACACAGTCATGTAGATTTTTTTTATCTTTATTGTTAGGGCATTATTTACACATTGAATTATCCACGTATTTTGACAGCATGACTAGAAGCACAGGGCAGGTGTGACCGGTCGGCAAGGGATTTTCACTCTATAGGGCACTTGATCCCACCTCTGATGTTTTAGAGGTTCTTGTTTGTTCTGCTCATTTTTATTATGTTTAATGGAATTTTAAGCTTGAATTCTGTTTGTTATCTCCATATATTTCATTTTCACAAGCAAACATGTACATGTATCTGTGCTGGTGGACGGTCCATCTCCGAGGATACCTGTCATTCGGTGCCTATTTATTCATGAGTAAACAGAATAATTAAATCATATACTAGTTGACGCGTCGCCCAGTTAGCAGTTTTTATACAAGCTGTCTAATGTACCTGATCATTGTCTTTTGTCATTGAAAATTATAATTCTAAAAAAGGTATGCCACACAAACAGTCCATCACTGAGTACGCCTTTGCATTGACAACAAAAAGAATATTGGATTAGAAAACTAGGGATATCCTATCCCTATGGATGTAATGTCAATAATGCTGGAAATCTTTCTAGTGTCATTGTAGCCAGGTAAATGTGTAAATGGGACTTTTAACCATGCACAGATACGTAAGCGTAAGCAGTCTTACAATAAACCTTTCACACATGATGCTTTTTTTGATTCGAATGCGTTACAACGGTATGAAAATAAACAGTTCGGTCTTCATGAACACTAAACTTAACTATGTCCCTTTAAAACTTTTGAACATATTTTAAGTTCAAGGAAAGTCCATTTTTGCATTCTTACATATTAAAATCCTTAAAGAAAAATGCACAAAGGATTCAGATGCTATTAAAGTAATTGCAAAAACAAAATGGGGGGGGGGGGGCACATAAAAATGCTGTTTCAAAACTATATCGTTCTTTAGTAAGATCCAAGTTAGACTATGGTTGTATTGTGTTTGGCTCGGCAAGAACTTCTTACGTAAAAGCTCTTGATGCAATTCACCATCAAGGCCTTAGACTGTGTTTGGGAGCTTTTCGAACATCTCCTAAAGAAGTTTATATGTCGAGTCAAATGAACCACCCCTTGACAGACGTAGAATTAAACTTACCCTGCAATATATTCTGAAATTAAAAGCAAATTATGATAATCCTGCTTATAACTGTGTTTTTCATCCGCAGAAGGAAGACTTGTATCATAAAAGAAAAAACGTGTAAAGAACCACTTGGTCTCCGATGTAAAAAACATATTAGAGACTCTGAGCTTCCTTTGGTTATTATAAAACCTTCACTTTTTTTTAGATACCGCCCTGGAAATTAATAAAACCAAGTGTTGATATATCTTTAACTGAATTTAAGAAATCAGAAACAAATTCTCTTATTTTTAAACAAAAATTGGCCGAAAGAAAACATTCTAAGGGTCCTACAGTCGAGATCTATACAGATGGTTCAAAAGATAAGGATACAGTTGCATCAGCTGCAGTAATTCATGATAGTATATTCTCAACACGTCTTCCAAATGAAGCAACAACTCTTACTGCGGAAGCGAAAGCCATACAACTTGCATTTGAATATATAAAATCTTTCAGTGACAACATATTTACTATATTTTATGACTCCTTTTCCTGATTACAATCCATTCAAAAACAAGAATCTTGATCACCCTTATATCTTAGATATATTAATTCAGTATAATCACTTCACTCAACAGGGTAAAAAAGTTTATTTTTGTTGGATTCCGAGCCACATCGACATTCCTGGAAACACTAAGGCTGACAGTGCAGCAAAAACAGCACTTCAACATGAAATTACTTTATTCAAAATTTCTTACATTGATTTAAAATATCTTGTTAAAATTTATGTTAATTCTTTTTGGCAAATTTATTAGAATATTTGGCAATGTGATGAAAGTAAGCTTTATGCTATCGAAAACAAAGTTAACAAAAGATATGGAGATAACGAACAGTATTCAATCTCAAAGTCCATAAAACAAAACAAAATAAGAGCAGAGCAAATACGGACCCCCGGAACATCAGAAGTGGGATCAGGTGCCATGGAGGAGAGAGCATCCCCTGCCGACTAGTTACACCCGCTCTGTGCTCCTTGTCATGATCAGGAAATAACGGAAAAATTCCGTCGTCAATTCAGTGTATAAATAATGGACTAACAATCGGTATGAAAAACGTCAGTCAGCATTTGACTCAATGATAAACTGTATTTGCTGACAAGGTCATTGTATCGACCATAGAACTTGAAACGACGACTTTAAACGAGACTGCTGATATTCTTGTTTTGTCAACTTGCTTGTCAATAATTTACCTCGTTTTAGAAATTGTTCATACGTAGAGCATGCTCTTGCGTATCGAATCAACTGAGATATATATTACTCCGTATGCAGGTGATAAAGGTATATTGCTGCATAAGTAATGGAAGTTGACGATAGAAAAGTTAAAGTCATCAAATCATGTGACTTCGGTCTGAAACGTCATGACGAAGTAATTATATCAAGAATACGTATTGGTCACTCTAAAATTACACATGAATACTTACTGAATCGGGAGTCTCCGCCGGAATGAATATCCTGTGACTGTCCGATAACTGGAAATCATATTTTATTGGAATGTTCTGATTTTTCGCCAATGCGAAGTAGACTTTTCGATAATGCAAATATGATATATAAACTTTTTATGTTAATGTACATGCAATTTTGGAATATTTCAATAATAAAATATAGAAATGATTAAACAATTTTATGATATATATTTAGATCATTTTATTTTAAACAGTTTAAATACCGGTATTTTTACATTTTTAGTCCGTCGGATGTGACATTAAATGGTGCCCTGTGTCAAGGATAACAACCCCCTTGGCACGTTAAAGATCGTTTCTCTGGAGTTCGATAAAAAGTAGGCTCATTGGGGGCCGCCAGAGAAACCAAAAACTTTCAAAAAGCAGTCAATAAATAAACTAGCCCACCGAAATATGGCTGAAATATTGCCGACGGCAAATATGGCTGACGGGAAATAATCCCGGAATCTTCCCCGGACATTTTGATACGAGACTGGAGCTGAATTTTTTTATGAGATGACAAACAACATGTAAACTTCCTGTATTGATCAGATTTATTAAAATTTAGGGCGTGCTGGTTTTTCTATATACTGTCAAGAGTGGGGAGTGATTAGGCCCTGGACTAGATTTTCAAGCACCTGCTCGACTTCGACCGAAACAAACTTACGTGCCTTGCTTGATGGCTATGTATTTTTTGGTACTAAAATCTTTATAAAGAATGGTTTTACAAGATCTGAAAAGGAAACTTCTCAGAAGTTTGTTTTGAATTAGTTACATCTACTCAAACTTGCGCATTTTTGGTAAGAATATATAGCAGAAATTAATACTGTTGTGACACCTTCAGTAAAACCGAATTTTGTACTTAGAAATATTGTAGTCAGAGAATTAAGGTTTTATTTTGTTAGTTTAGACGGAAAATGAGAAATAATGGCATTTTTCGGCCGTCATTGCTGTTCGTTCATGTTTAATGGAGCATAGAAAATTAGTCCAGATTTCCTCTAAAATAAATTATGCTGGCCACACCACGGCCTGATTTGGATGTATCGGGTTGAGAGAAATGCATGAAATTTAGAGGACAGCTTAAAAAATACCTTGCCATCACACTCGTTAACATTATTTACTCATAAATAATTTTAAAATCTAAAAATTAAAAAAAAATTAGACCACATTCGGAGCAAAATAAAAATTCTGAATATGTGTAAATATCGGTTTATTTGAAACACATTGGTAACAGATAAAGAAATCCGGTCGGAAAAAATAATTATTGAGGCAAATCAATCGTAATTAAGCAGAAAACACCTTAATATTTCAATAATATTTATGTTTTCGATGCTCTTTTTAACCCCACCCCCAACCTTATGACAAAAACTATTTCTTTCGCCCTCTTATAAAAAGCAGACTTATTTTGATCAATTTTTCACCCTTATGTTAATCAGTATGCATCCATTAAAAAATTAAAACGAAAAAAACGCACAAGTTTAACGCGCAAGATCATTACATACAGTTCAACTTTTGCCATATTTTTAGAAATCCGTGTTCACCGCGAAGCCCCCTGTCACAGAGTTTTGCCCGTAATTTTCCTATCTTGGGACGGATTTTTATGAAACTTGGTAAATACATTAAATAATCATCATAGATCGGGAAAATAGCAATATACCGGCAAGGAAAAAATTCAAGTTTAATTGCAGGTGTCATAACAGTATTACACTTTGGTTCACGTCAAATCATGGCTGACGGAAAATAATCCCGGAATCTTCCCTTCCGACTCGGACATTTTGATACGAGACTGGAGCTGAATTTTTTTATGAGATGAAAAACAACATGTAAACTTCCTGTATTGATCAGATTTATTAAAATTTAGGGCGTGCTGGTTTTTCTATATACTGTCAAGAGTGGGGAGTGATTAGGCCCTGGACTAGATTTTCAAGCACCTGCTCGACTTCGACCGAAACAAACTTACGTGCCTTGCTGGATGGCTATGTATTTTTTGGTACTAAAATCTCTATAAAGAATGGTTTTACAAGATCTGAAAAGGAAACTTCTCAGAAGTTTGTTTTGAATTAGTTACATCTACTCAAACTTGCGCATTTTTGGTAAGAATATATAGCAGAAATTAATACTGTTGTGACACCTGCAAAGGGGCTCTGGGGTTGCAGCCATTTTCAGACTATTTCGATCTCCTTTAGAAGAAGAGCTACATATAGAGATATACAAAATCATCAAATTTTAAAAATTAATTGCAAGAATTTTTTCTTTGCCAAATGATAGCTGACAGCTTTAGATACCGTATTAAAAAAAAATTTAGATAAATCTGGTGGTTAATTTGTTGATCCTCCAGCCTCTATAAACCGCTTTTTTCTGAAAGAAATTTAGCTAAACCAGTCCGTTTTATTTTTCTTTAAACTTCAATATGTCAACAGAGAAATTAACGCAGTAAATAATCTTATTGTAATAATCATATTCTTAAGTACAAAAGTTTCCAGTCTTGTATTCCACCATATTTAAAGTTTTAGACTACACTTTGTATTTCTTACAAATATATATCAACTATTGCTTCCAAGCTTTTAAATAACAAGAAAACTTTCCACCGTGGTCATGTAACGTTTTTTTTATCGTATATCTATATAGTCCTGCTTGACACGTAATTACTATTGACGTATGTAGTTAATAATGAGAACCTTAAATCACTAATTTTAAAAGGTCCTAAATAAAGTGTAACATGATCTTTCAACTGGCATCGTAATTTAATAAACATTATGAAATCTGTAGAAATGTCCAAAGCAATAGGCCTGACAAAAAATATATATATAGTTCCCTTTCTAAGGAGGTTATTCTTCACAACCAGATTGAATTTAAACTACCATATATTGGATTTCAAATCTGTATGAAAATCCTAACAAACAAATATATATATAAAGATAGGGTTCCAGTAAATGTTCTACCAAGCCTCTTTTTTTACTCCGTACTAAGATATTACAAGCCCTGAGACGTGCTACTACCCCAAAAAGCGTGTAACTTTCGTGCGCTTTCCGTTTCGTGCAAACCGTGTAGTGTTTAGTGTAAACCGTGCAGCGTTTCGTGTAAGCTCCAAAGCGTTTCGTGCAAACCGTGTAGCGAGCGTACGAGAAGTGTGTGAGAAACGTGCGACTTTCGTGTAAGTTCCGTGTGAGAAACGTGAGACTTTCGTGCAAGAATCGTGTAAGAAACGTGTAAGATTCATTCGGAAGTCGATTTCAGTTTTAATATGACTATAGACTGGTCAGGATGTGAAAATATTTTAGTATTTATTAGTTATTCTAGTGGTATTTTAGGAGTTTAAAAAAATGGGGAAAATTGAAATTCTACGGTAATGTGTAAATATTTCCATTTCCAATTGTTTTCTCTATGATAAACACTACAAAAGAGAATCTTGTTAATTTCATGGTAATACCCTGTGGTATTATTAGTTATCCAGGTTCAATCAAGGGTGTACGGGGATTTACCCCGGGTTGTATTCCATACACCCTGAGGCCGAAGGCCGAAGGGTGTATGGAATACAACCCGGGGTAAATAACCGTACACCCTTGATTGGACCTGGATAACGAATTTATTTCCTTTGTACCCATAAATATGCTTTGTAAACATGATTTTTAGCTTTTATCATAGAGAATGTATACATTGTGACGTCACGTTTTATTTACACCCGGCTCAAGTCGGATGCACGGATATTTACACCCGACTTTGTAACCAATCAAAGCTCGTGTTACAAGCTAGATAGGAAATAAGTATATTTCTCTATTACTCAAAGGTCAGGTGTCAACCTGCATGTATATCACTGGCGTATAAATATACTCAAGAAAAAATAGATGTTTTATTTAATTGTTTACTAAGTAATTTGATATCATATATCTTTTTAACAAACAAAATAAATAATGAATTCTCTTCGGCTCGAAAGCAAGTCACTAGCGCTACGCTAACCACTATCACCGAGGCCTTGCGAGTCCGAGAACTCCACTTCCGTAACAGCCACGTGGAGAAATTGACATTGCCACAAGGATCTGCACGTACTCCA
The DNA here is from genome assembly GCF_032062105.1 of Saccostrea cuccullata. Taxonomy (NCBI): domain Eukaryota; kingdom Metazoa; phylum Mollusca; class Bivalvia; order Ostreida; family Ostreidae; genus Saccostrea; species Saccostrea cuccullata. The sequence goes on from NW_026930244.1 coordinate 24,155, forward strand.
TCATCTGATACAGACATCGTCCGTCCCTCAGTCATTGCCATCCGACATCTTAAGCAACTCAACTTCTTCTGTTATTTCAACATCCATACAAATCGGTTTCCTGACCATGCTGACCAGCTCCCGTTTCATCAACTGCAACATTGCATTCAATATGGCGGCGGAGAAGTGACCTACAGCCTATACACGTGTTCGTGCTTCAGACAATCTAAATCCAGGTCACATATATAATTAAAGTCAACAAGATTATTTTGATCATTATTTAAAATTCTTTTGTTGTTTATTTTATAAATGTTGATATTTGACTACGGTAACTATCAATAATCAATAAATTTGTTTCGTGTTTTGGGGACTATTTTTTATAGTAAAATTTGACGTCATCAGGCCTTGTGCATTTCAAATCTACTCAATTAGACGGTATTTCGATTTATTTTAAGATGGTTATTTCAAGTAAAACTGGAAATATAAGGAATCACTGTCTAGTTTTGAGAGTATGCCAGGGACATCAACAATAGTGGGAAACATAGGATAATTTTAGCATAACGGGCTTCGCCCGTTATGCAAATTATCCCATGTTTCCCACTATTGTTGATGCCCTGGCATACCCTCAAAACTAGACAGTGATTCCTTAATACATTTGTTTGCGTTTTTTCTTGAGAAGAAAATGGTTTCAAATTAATTAACTACATTATACATAACGTACACGACAACAATTTTTAAGGCAATGAGTTCAATATACTATCAATGCGATCATATTGCTTTTAAATATATTTTTTTTTCCTCAAAGAAAGAAATATATACCAGTATTCAAACATATACATATACACTGTATGTTTATTTTAAGCAGAAAAATATCCGCTCTTGTCTTTACAATTAAAGTATTTGATAGAAAGTTCAGAAACATTGTGTCATTTAATACATTTTGATATATATAATTTGTTTTTCGTTATCATCAAATAAATGGATTAGAACTTTAATTCACTTGCACCGTCAAGCACAGGTTTAGATATTCCCGGGGAGAGCGTGTGTATGGGGGGGGGGGAGGTAAAAGAAAATAATAGTTCAGTCTTTCAACTTTGTTGTAAACTTTAACGTTAGGTTAAATAATTATATGTTTGATTTTCTATATATAATGTTTTAATTTTCTATTCTCTTTGAAATCCCTTTTCGGCTTTTTAACTGTGATCAAGGTCATTTACAACAGCGATCAAGGGCTCCGAGTGCATGGAACTGAACTAACCTGTATTGCGACATGTACATGTAGCGTTCACGGCCTACTGTAATGATACCTGAAATTTTCTTTAAATGAAATAAATACATGTAGTTTGATTATTATTTAATGCTTATATTCGTGGATTTAATCTTCTATTAGCAAATATGAACTTCTAACTGTAAATACACGTAGTAAAACAACTAGTACATAAAACGGCTGTTCAATAAATAATGTCCTCAGTGCTCAGAAAGAAGCAAAAGAAGCTTTTCAATGATTTAGTCTTCATAATTTTACTTATTAATCTCTATTAAACCAAACACATGTCCTTAACATTTTTTATCCAATTTCTAATTGTTTTTAGAACTCATTTTTGGGTATGACCCTTAATATACTGGAAAATGGCAGATCCAATGATTTTCTGGACTTGAGTAGTATAAACCGCCTGGATGGCCGGGTCAACTGAGTGCATTTTTTATGCAAATGAGGTCAAAAAGGCTGGATTCTGATTGGCTAAGCCGCTGGCTGGGTCAAGGCAGTGCAGACTGGGGGTCTGGGGGGATAGCCGGGTCAAGGCAGTGCAGATTGGGGGTCTGGGGGGATAGCCGGGTCAAGGCAGTGCAGATTGGGGGTCTGGGGGATAGCTGGGTCAACTCAGTACAGCCCTAACCCTAACCCTAGGGGGGCTAGGTGGGCTAGTACATAGCCCCTATATGTCCTATACGAGGTGTTTACAGTGTGTTTACATTGGTACGCTGCTACTACCACCTGTTGCATCATCTTTTTTATATCTGTTGCATCATCTTTTTTTATACCTGTTGCATCATCTTTTTTATACTTGTTGCATCATCTTATTATACCTTTTGCATCATCTTTCAAACTGGATTATCTCAAAACACTAACACTAACATAGATTTTGATTTTTTCCAATTTTTATTCACAATGAAAAAAATACATACATTTACATTTTCTGTTTCTTCTGTTCCTTCTCACTGGTCAAGGGTAGTTTCCTCTTGTGTGTGTGTAATGGGTGGACACTCCTCTATTTTTTCTCTTTTTTGTAGGCTACTTCTTTCACTAACTGTTCTGCTTCCCTTCCTAGATCACTAATCTCTCTCACCACTTCTTTCTGTTTATTTAGGATACGGCATATCAAATATTCTGGGGTAGTTTCCTCTTGTGAGTACTGGGTGGACTCTTTTTTATTTTTTTCCTGGTCTGCCTCCCTTGCTAGATAACGAATCTCTTTGATCACTTCTTTTAAATCCTCCAGGATAGTATTCATTTCAAATAGAATCCGACATAGTAAGGTTCCTTCATCTACGTCCATAAAATCTTGTGTTTCTGGTACAGTCTCCTTTGTATTTTCCTCTGCCATTTTTTACCTGTGTTCACTTCCAAGTACTCACACAGAATGATCCTTCATGTTCAGCTCTGGTTTATATATATACCATGGATTTTATTTTTAGGACCGTGTGCAAAAAAATATACGTTTTACCTACTTTTTTCTTATATACCTGTTTGCATCACCTGTAAGGGGGCCGTGTGCAAAACATACGATAGACCTACCTGGCCACACAGGTAAATACTTGGCAGCGATTCAAGTTATACCTTTACTTACGTTTTCTACGGGGGGGGGGGATATAAATGAGAACAAAAGTCTGATCCTTTCTTCACAATCGACTATCATGTCAACCCTGATACACACTCACTCTCTGATTTTAAATGGGTATGATTGTTTAGTACGATGGGCACAAAACCACCAAGAATCTCTACCCCCGGAGGCAGAACAAGTATTTCAGGAAGCCAGTACTATCATGGAAACCCCTCAGGATTTATGGTTACAATGCCTAACCTTATCACATCATGCTACGACCATGGGGAGACTAGCTACCATACATTTTCTATGTCGACATATGAAAATAAATCTGCCCCAGAAATGGTACGGATTGAACCTGACCCGTTATTTCGGAAAGCCTTACAGTTTCCTGACTCATCCCCAAGCGGGCAAAGTGATTTTACTGTGTCAGGACATAGATGCGATGGAGAAAGTATGCATTCAATACGGAATGAAATACCTGGAAATTTCACACAGGCTAGGAAATCAGTGACTTTTTAATACCAAAACCTCAAAAAATCAAAGATCTACGAATTACTAACCCCCCTGAAAGACCAGAGAAGTCCCTGGATGACCCTAGTAGCGGATCGAATACGATTTCGGAGGAGAATTCAACAGTTAGAAGCATTGTGCTACATTGCTGCCTGCTATCAAAAAAGGTGGGTAAGAGAAAATAAAACACAACGGTGGAAGAAGGGGTGGATGGTGGGTACGAAAAATCGAGCAGTGAAAATGTTGCGACTTTCCCTTCTGGTAAAAAGATAAACAATGAACACGTGATAACAAAGCGCTCTGCTGATTGGTTGAAAATGGTTATGAAAGGGGTAAATCAAGTTACATAAGTAAAACCCGGTTGACACATTGTATAAGACTATTACAAAAGAGAAATAGTTAAACAAGAACTTAATATGAAGAAATATACAAGAACATGTCACATAAAGGTCATTATTTACAATAATAACTTATACATGATTTCTTGTTTTACACGTTAGGTGGCGCTATTTTCAAAAGCGATTTTTTTGTGTTAGCCTATCACATGTCAAGATGTTTAATCACATGATTGATTATCGATGTTGCCGCCATATTGAACTGTCGTTTGCTTTTTGCAAAAGCGATTTTTTTGTGCTATCCTATCACAGGTCAGGATTTTAATCACATGATGGATTATCGATGTTTGCCGCGATATTGGACTATCGTCTGCTATTGTTTATAAATACAGACCCTCCGGGTATTCAGCATCATTCCTTCGTGACTGATTTAGAGAGCTGATTTCACAGTGAAGAAAGAAGAAAGAAGAAGATGGCCAACTTTTTTGAGGAGCTGTACAATATCCCAGGGATAGTCGTTGAGAGCCACATCGTGGTGCGGAGAATTGACACAGGGAGGGTGATGTTAGACCTCGACATGGGGCGGATATCCATCATCAACCGGCGACAGAGGAGGGCCCACCCTTATAGGAGAAGCAGAAGTTCGCCACGGCGACCACCCTCCAGATCTCCACTGCCGCCCCCACCATCCCCGTCGTCCACACCTGCTGCTCCGACCCCCCGCCAAACCAGAGCCAGGAACGAGGGCCGAATTCCCCGCTGGGGGTTCCGGCTGCCAACGCAGGATATTTTATGCAGCCTCTGCTTATCTGAAGGGGAACCTAGCAACTTTGTGTGCGGGCGCTGCCTGCAGCGCCCAGCCTGTACCCTATGTGCGGCGCCGATCCTAGAAGAGAGCCTTCCGTGCCCCCTATGCCGCAATGACGAAGTCATTATTCAACCCGCGGGCAGAAGACCCGATAGCGATTCGGATGACGAAAGAATAGGGGAGATCATGCAGCGGCTTTTGGCCTAGGCTACCCACCTTTAGCCACACCTGAAACCAAAACCTGAAAAAAACCAAAAAAATTTAAAAACCAAAAAAAAAAAAAAAAAAACTCAAAAAGTGTTTTTTACCAAACGGCTCTTTTAAGAGCCACCCAATTGTTTCGAAAAAGATGCTTTCAAATACAGTTGAAAACAGAAACGAATTGTGTGTCTTAGAAAAAAAAAAGATTTTCTTTTTTTTCTAAAATACAGTCAAAGAAACGATTGTATCTTTAGAAAAAGAGGATCTTTTTTATACAGTCAAAGAAAAGAAACATTGTGTTTCTCTCAAGTTATAACACCAGGTCACTTTTTCAAAAAAAAAAAATTATAACTTTTTAAAAACTTATAAATGTTTTTCTTTTAACTTTTTAAAACTTTTTAATAATAATAATAATGATAATCAAAAGGAAAGTCCCTTTTTTAAAAAAAATAAATTCACATTAAAACACACATTTTTAACATTTATTTTTTTTTTCATCAAAACAACAATTATACAGACACATACATACACACATTTTTAAATTTATTTTTTTTCATCAAACAATAACACACACACACATACATACACACATTTTTAACATTTATTTTTTTCATCAAAACAACAATTACACAGACACATACATACACACATTTTTAAATTTATTTTTTTTCATCAAACAATAACACACACACACACATACATACACACATTTTTAAATTCATTTTTTTCATCAAACAATAACACACACACACACACACACACACACACACACACATACATACACACAGTTTTAACATTTATTTTTTTATCAAATAACAATAACAACACATACATACATACACTTAATGTGGATGAAAAATGTACATCTGATTGTCATAAGTGTGTGCAAATTGTTCAATATAATGTCTATAATGAGTCCAATTTCCTTGGGCTAGTCCACATGCAATCTTGTAAGGAAAAGCATAAGTCTGGTAAGGTAAACTTTCCCAAATTTCTTGTGAACAAGTTCGAAACCATTGCTCTCTGTTTTGTGCTGTATCCTGATAAGTGGAAATTCTTTTAGGTCTGTGACTTGCTTTTCCATAATCCCATTGAGCTAGTAAACAAATGACCACAGGGGATTGTGAGGGAAACACCTTAATAGTGCCTGGAATTCCTCTATCTTCTTCTAAAGCTAAATTTCTAGTCCCTAGAGGTCTGCGGGTGGCATAGAGATTGGCTTGTGGGAATTTCTCTGCAATACTTTGACTCAATCCATGAGCTTTTGAGTGGATCATGATCTATAAAGTAAATACGAATGATTTTCAAAGCAGTACGATTGTTTTCATGTAAAATTTTCTTTCATAAATCATTGGGTTTCTTAAAAAATCAGGGAATGTGTATGTCCTATGTTTTTCACACCCAAGTATCACTACAGTGTTCGATTTTGGTAAAAAAAAAAAACAAACCATCAAGACTTGTAAAGGATCTAAAAAGTAGATACGAATTGTTTTGAATCTCATAACATTTTATTTTTCTTAAAATATCAATCAGATAAAAGCTAGATTCCAAGAATCCTTATGTATCTCATGGTATGATTTTCTGAAAATCTGTGACCTCTGACCCCTCATTGTGTCTATAGGTAAACCTATTTGAGCTTGTTTTTTATCCTGATCATGATTCTTTTGAAATAAAAACTATATCGGCAGTCTTCCCTAGGTCCCTTTTCCCTAACCCACATGAATTTTCCTGGTCTCCCCCTCTAAAAAGACTGAAAAGGCTTATTTTATACACTCGGGTTACTGAATTTCACCTCATCGCTTCGAGGTTTTTTACTCATTTCTCCACGACGGATGCATGTCATGTATCCATTCTAGTATGAAAAGAAGCAGGAAACTTACCTTGTTTAGACCTGTATCATGCTGGAATCCTACTATGAACACCTACTAAATAATCCATGAAAATATATAGGTCCCAAAGCACAAATCACACACAATTTCAGTTCGCAATGAGATTTCGGCTCTCGCCATCCAGGTGCTCTCTTTAACGTCCGTGCTCTGTACATAAATACAGACGCTTGCCAGAGCTCAGCGTCATTCTGTTAGTAGCGGCTTATGGATCTTTTTACCGTACCCCGTCTCCACGACTTTTTTGCATTCCTTCACATCCTCAGGGTCTAGACCAGATCCTGGTCCTTGGGACTGTTTCTCCTGGTAAACACGATGACCCAGTTCTCCAGATTCACTGGGGTGATCCAGTGTCTTCTCTTCCTCCAGTTCCTGGCGCATTTGATGGCCTTTCCTCTCATATCCTGTCGCATCTGTTGGCCTTTCCTCTCATCTAAAACGGTTGGTGTTTCTATCCTTGGTGTGGTGAATTCGATCGAAATCAAAGTCCGAGATGTCTGCTGGATTATCTTCTCTCCTAAACTGTTGGTGTATATTTCCTTTGGTGTGGTGAATCCGATCGAAATCAAAGTTTGAGATGTCTGCTGGATTATCTTCTCTCCTAAACTGTTGTCGTTTCTATCCTCAGCCAGAACAGAAAAGTTCTCTTGATCCAGACATTGACAGAACATAGCATCACGGCCGTTTTTACGGCCACCCAATTGTTTCGAAAAGATGCCTACTTAAACGGCTAAAAGAGAAACGTATTGTGTGTGTCTTAGAAAGAAAAATCTTTTTTTTTCTAAAATACAGTCAAAGAAACGATTGTATCTTAAGAAAAAAGAGGATATTTTTTAATAGTTAAAAGAAAAGAAACGGTTGTTCAATAAGAGTACCTTTTTGTGGGTAAAAACAAGAAACATTGTGTTTCTCTCAAGTTATAACACCAGGTCACTTTTAAAAACTTATAATTTTGTTTAAACTTATAGTTTTGTTTAAACTTATAACTTTTTTAAACTTAAAAATTTTTAACTTTTTTAAAACTTTAAATTTTTTTTAATAATAATAATAATAATTCCCCTCTTTTTGAAAAATAAATTCACATTAAAACACACATTTTTATTTTTTTTTTTCATCAAACAATAACACATACTATACACATACACTTAATGTGAATGAAGAATGTACACCTATTTTGTCATAAGTGTGGGGTATATTCAATATTTTTTTTTAAATATTCAGGTAAATCTACAATCTCTTGGAACTAATTCTCTGTTTCTCACTTCAGATTTAAGAACCCCATATTCTTCATAGTCACCTTGTCTATAAAAGGTTCTTTCCAATTCTGGGGTACTGTGAGACATATCAAAACAAGTTAACCCATGAATCTTTTTGTACATGTATCTCTCATGACAGCTGTATTTCATTTGAATGAATCCTCTCACATGATGAAGTTTTCCAGTTTCTGGATGCCTTTCTTTTTGTAAGATCAAGTATTGATAATCACTTCTAATGATTTGATCTACATCTTCCTGTCTGCACCCAGTTAAATCAAATATCCAATTTTTGGCTATTCTAAATCTGTCTATTTTTAACTGAGCAATATAAAGATTACCTGTATTTTCTTTATGTTTGTTTTGATAATGAGTTTTAATATCTTCCAAGAGTTGAGTTTGAATTTCTTTCATTATTTGTGGACTCTTCTCCTCTGTGGGTTTAAAATCCAGTGTCTTTATCAATCTTTTTTCTGACATTTTTTTTTCTTATCATCTATAAACTTGGCTTCTTCTCTAGTCAAAGGTCTTTCAGGGTAATCCAGGTTACCCTCACCCTCTATGGGTAATAAAGGGTTATATTCCTCATTGACTTCTTCTGTAATCAAGGGTCTTTCTATGTAATCTCTCGCATCATTAGGATCACTCTTTTCTGGACATAATTGGTTATATTCTTCTTGAGAAATGATCTCAATAGCCCCATCATCATGTAATTGAATTGGTATACCTCTGTCTACATCTTTCTCTAAAAGAACTCTCTGGCCAAACTGAATTTTACTCATTCCTTTACTCTTTTTGCTTCCTAAAGGTGTTACCCATTGTTGAGACAACAACAACAGTACTGAAAGTTTTTAATTTCACACCTTGAATTTATACTTTTCTGTGAAACTATCATGGGAAAAAAAAAACCCAAATATTAAAGGGAATTTAAGAGTGATTTTTAAAATATTTGTGATATGTATGTATATTTTGCATAAAATCCCATCCTAGTCTAAGTCCCAAAAACATGGTCATGACACAGTTTCTGATATTAAATAGGTTTTTATTTTTCTGTTGTGTAAAAGAAAAAATTTTCACTTTTCTCATTATTTTTTTTTCTTCAGAAAACATGTTTTCTCAAACTCCATAACTCATTGAAAGCAAATGAGATAGATAACTATTACTTGTAAGGTACAAACGGTTTTCATTTTTTTTTTTTAAAATCCTTGTAGTTTTCTTTTTTCTAGCAAAGTTTAAATGTGATTTTAGATTATATGTAACTTTAATTTGTCTAAAAGTTAAAAATTCATATTTCATTTTTAACCATACAGAAAGATGAGGGATACCATTGATCACTATACCTTAAAAATGTCATTTAAATCATTTACATTTATTTACATTTCCTTCCCATTCTATACTGAATACCCAACTCCTGTTTTGTGTTTTGAAAAATAATCTATGGTTAAAGGGGGATAATCGACTTTTCAAAAAGGCTGTTTTTGTTAACAGACAAAAAATCAAATGGTTTTATTCAGGTTTAAAAAATTCATGGAATTTTTTCTCTGTTTTTTCTCTTTTTAATGTCATTTTTATCTTCTTACTTTTTTTTTCTCAATTCTTGGTAATACTATAAAATAAAATCTGCATGAGTATGAACTCTCATCATATCCCAACTGTTTTTCCTGCAAGGGTTTTTTTCCCACTTCATGTTTTGTTGTTGTTGTTTTTGTTTTTTCTCATAAACAAAAAAGACAAAGTTGAACATGAAAATCAAAACATGCACCATTTTTTAAAAATGATATATATATTATTTGGTAGAGTTAAAATAAATAATTTCCCTTCACTAATTAATGTCTCATCCCTCAAGCAAAAAAAAAAATATTAAACAATTAAAATGTTTTTTAATGTGAGTATAGATGCATCAGTATTTTTTTTTTTTATTTCCTGGAATGATAACTTTTGTACAGCTTAACAATTTTAAAGATCAGGTTTTTTTTTTCTATTCAGTGGTAATATACATGAATACTTTTTATTTTTTCAGAACTTTTAATTTATTGCAGGAAAAAAAATCTTCTCATTCCAAAAAAACTTCATAGATATTATATTAAACAGGCAATGATTTTTATGATTAGTCTTCAGATATAAACTATGAACATGTAGTATGAATTACTTCTGTTTTGCATTGGTAGGTTTGTCTTTTTCTGTATCTATGACCTCCAGTTAGTGTTGCACAGGGTTGTACAAATAGTATCTTTTGCAGTTTCTGATGAGCAAAATTCTCAACAAGTATGCCTATCTTCCAATATCAAGTCTTCTCTCTGAGATATACATGTTATGATTTTTTTTTTTAGTTTAAAATTTCAAAAGTCTAGGAAAAAAAAATCTGAAGAGATGTCACTGAGGTTTTCAATTATAAAACACCACTGGCTTCTTCTTCTGGTTCTGGACAATATGTAGAAGGCTGAGTATATGTTTCCTTGACTGATGAATAGAATGTGCTATCTGGAAAAAAGAAAAAAAAATGTTTTCTTTCAAACAATATTTTTTTTTTTAAATTCCAATGCTGAAAGGATGATTGCACAGCATGAAAATACCAATTCATTATCCCCATCTATAAATTTTACCTCTGATAAAATAAATTTTTCCTCTGGTAAAATTCCTTTATTTAACTTTCTCCAATTTAGCTTCTATACTCCAAAAATGGGGTGGTCAGGTTCAAACTTGGTATGGCCAGCTATTAATCATATGTTAATCATCTGTTTATGCAGACCTAAAATTGAACAATAATATATTTGAATTGTAGTGTTAATTATTATCATTATTATTTTTTTCATTGCTTGCAGAAAAAAAAAATAATAATCACTACTGTTAAAATATGATAATGTAAAGAACTGATATGAAAAGTTGGTCATATAGAATACCCTGTTAGTGTAGCAAAATCTATGTTTAAAAAAAAAACTGTAACATTTATCTTTTGCATTTGTAAAGACATATTTTTGTAAAGAATTTTTCATAACTTTGAAAAAGTAGTCTAATTGTATAATATGGTTAACTTAAAAATTTTGTAGACTTTAAAGTTGTACATGATGTGTTACACATCTTACATATGTAACCATTTCATTTCAGGGTATTCAGCATATATTATAGTTTTGTATTAAATTTGTTTGCTTATGTAATCAATAATTTGAGAATATTCAAATTAGGAAATATATGAGAGAATAAACAAGAAAATTAAACCTAATAAAATGTTTTTTACTACAAAGGGGTTTATCCATAAGTAAATTCAGTCTATACATTTAAGGTATTGTTTTATAAATAAACTTGCATTTAAGCATTTTAAGACAATTGGAAACATTACTTGAACCAGTTTTAAAAAATGATTAGATTCACTGTCAGCATGTTATTTCTTGTAAAATTAATGAGAAAACAATTTTATTTGAGTCAGTTTATTTTTTAATGTAAATAAGAAGCATTGAAAGTTGGTAATATTTCACAAAGTTGATTGAGCATAATTAATTTATACAAATTTTTTATACATAAGAGAATAGAATTGGAAAAATCTATGTATTAAAGAAAGCAAATTCTAGGGCTGTGTATTGAGCCAAAGTTTTCGATACGATACGATACAATATTTTTAAAAGTGATATGCGATATATTGGATTCTAAAAAAGTCTATCAGAAGTGGCTTCTAAATCATTTTAATGCATAAATTTTATAATAATTAAGTGTTTTATTACTCATTCTAAAGTTCTTGTCTCATTGTCTTTACAAATAACACTTCAAACTAAAACTTTTGATGACAGTAAAATCAACATGTTCAAATAAATTTCTCTGTGTATTTTGTAATGATTATAAAAACTGTGTTATTTCCTTACAAATCATTTAATTATTGAACAGTTTTAATTAAAAAAAAAAGTAAAATATAATCTTTGGTGATTGAAATTCCCATCTTTTTAACAAAATTAGAAGAAAACTGTCTCTCCGATACGTCTTTGAAGTTATTTTTCGATACGATAATTTTTTTGGAATATCGATACGTATCGATATATTGATACAGCCCTAGCAAATTCTACTAAAAAACAGATTTTTTGCAAAACAAGTTAATACATGTTCATTTAACTTTGCTATCTTGAACATTAATCTCAAAGTTCTGGATATCTCAGTACATCTAGAATCATTTTTTTTTTCTCCAAAAAATTAAATGCTACCTGTGATAACTCTTCATAAATAATCCATACCATAGAGCTGTGTTGTTTCTGTTCCTCAGTTAACCAAGCCTCAGTTATCCAAGTGAAATCACCTTCTTCACCCTAGTCATAGTACTTTAAATGCACCATGTAAACTATACACCTTCTCCCTTCCAATTTTTCTCCCCTTCATTTACCAATTAAAATGTCTTCTTTCCTGATATGATAATAAAGTACAAGAAATGGCTTGAAAATATTTTATTGACAGAAAGTCATCAAGTTAACTTTTGTCTTCTCTTATTGTCATAATTTTTTTTACTAAATAATATTTTTGTCAATGTTCAAATCTGTATCAGTATTTAAGTAATTACCAATGGTTATTTATTTCGCTGTATTCTAATTTAACATTTTTATCTATTAAAGACTGTTATTAACACCAATCAAAGTCTACATTCTCTTCACACATACAATATCGAAACAAAAAAAAAAACCTGAACATGATGAACTTTTGAAATCCTAGGAATCCTAAAGTAAAGTTAGCAGATCCAATGTACATGCTGGACATGATTGGTTTGTGTTGCTGGGCATAACTCCCAGGAATAATGGAACTTCCACAGACATACTGTTGATACCTAAAATTTTAGAGAAATATAACTACCCTATTATCTTAACTGTCTTTTGGTATAGCATTCCTCAAAAGAAATGAGTGTGTAACCTTCCTATGGAAGTACACTGCATAAGTAATTGTCCTGACCTGTTTGTGTTCTGACACTGGTTTCTCTCTATACACCTATGTAAAAGACATCTTTTTAAAATACATGGGTGGCCTTATTGATATTGAAAGTACCTTTTGTGAATGAAGATTCATGCGCCAGCCTCCAAAGTCTGTTTAAAACAGGAGAGAAGGTTCACAGCAATCCCCCATGCACTCATAAGCAGATCTCTGGGGGGAGACAGTAGACACACTCATGTAGTTTTCTTTCCCCTGTGATATAATGTCAAATATTTTAATGTAAAATTCAGAAATTCATCAGTAATTGGAGATAAAAAACTTTGCTATCTTTATGATATTGATTTTCCATTATCAGATTTATTTTTTATCCATTTTTAAAAAATATAAACATTTGAAATAATTATCTTAATAATAATGAAAATAAATTAAAATGATATCTCATTGAAAACTTTTTAGATTCAAGTTTTGTTTTTATCATAATTGATTCACTGTGTATTTTCCAAAGGAAGACCAGCAGCCAGCATGCTTCACTTCATAGAGAATGGATTATAGATGGTTAGGAACAAAACATATCTCTTCCAGGTTGAGGACTGTATAGAAAAATAAAAACCCATTTTTGTTATTAAATTACATGAGACAATACCTCTTATAAATGTAATGCAAAATAATATCTCTTATATATATGAATACCTATAAAGACAGATTTATTTAGGATCGACTTTAAATGATGACATGAATAGCAGGCCATACTTTCAGCACATGACAAAAACATTCTCTCAAATTACACAGAAATGGGTTATTTAGCTTAGCTGACATTAAACAAATAGGTGAGTGATAACATAATCACAATCATAAACAATGTGTAACAACTTGAAACGACCTACAGGGTGGATTACAAGCCTTTTTCACTGGGGTAAAAATCTTGGTCCGATACGTATTGGAAGTTATTTTTCGATACAATATTTTTTTTTTTTGAATATCAATACGTACCGATATATTGATACAGCCCTAGCAAATTCTACTAAAAACAGATTCTTTGCAAAACAAGTTAATACATGTTCATTTAACTTTGCTATCTTGAACATTAATCTCAAAGTCCTGGATATCTCAGTACATCTAGAATCATTTTTTTTTTCTCTCCAAAAAATTAAATGCTACCTGTGATAACTCTTCATAAATAATCCATACCATAGAGCTGTGTTGTTTCTGTTCCTCAGTTAACCAAGCCTCAGTTATCCAAGTGAAATCACCTTTAGCTTCTTCACCCTAGTCATAGTACTTTAAATGCACCATGTAAACTATACACCTTCTCCCTTCCAATTTTTCTCTCCTTCATTTACCAATTAAAATGTCTTCTTTCCTGATATGATAATAAAGTACAAGAAATGACTTGAAAATATTTTATTGACAGAAAGTCATCAAGTTAACTTTTGTCTTCTCTTATTGTCATAATTTTTTTTACTAAATAATATTTTTGTCAATGTTCAAATCTGTATCAGTATTTAAGTAATTACCAATGGTTATTTATTTCGCTGTATTCTAATTTAACATTTTTATCTTAAAAGACTGTTATTAACACCAATCAAAGTCTACATTCTCTTCACACATACAATATCGAAACAAAAAAAAAAACCTGAACATGATGAACTTTTGAAATCCTAGGAATCCTAAAGTAAAGTTAGCAGATCCAATGTACATGCTGGACATGATTGGTTTGTGTTGCTGGGCATAACTCCCAGGAATAATGGAACTTCCACAGACATACTGTTGATACCTAAAATTTTAGAGAAATATAACTACCCTATTATCTTAACTGTCTTTTGGTATAGCATTCCTCCAAAGATATGAGTGTGTAACCAACCTATGGAAGTACACTGCATAAGTGATTGTCCTGACCTGTTTGTGTTCTGACACTGGTTTCTCTCTATACACCTATGTAAAAGACATCTTTTTAAAATACATGGGTGGCCTTATTGATATTGAAAGTACCTTTTGTGAATGAAGATTCATGCGCCAGCCTCCAAAGTCTGTTTAAAACAGGAGAGAAGGTTCACTGCAATCCCCCATGCACTCATAAGCAGATCTCTGGGGGTCAGTAGAAACACTCAAGTGTTTTTTTTTTTTCTTTCCCCTGTGATATAATGTCAATATTTAATGGAAAAATTCAGAAATTCATCAGTAATTGGAGTCAAAACTTGCTATCTTTATAGTATTGATTTCCATTATCAGATTTATTTTTTATCCATTTTTAAAAAAATATAAAACATTTTAAATAATTATCTTAATGATAATAATTACATAAATTAAAATGATATCTCATTGAAAACTTTTTAGATTCAAGTTTTGTTTTTATCATAATTGATTCACTGTGTATTTTCCAAAGGAAGACCAGCAGCCAGCATGCTTCACTTCATAGAGAATGGATTATAGATGGTTAGGAACAAAACATATCTCTTCCAGGTTGAGGACTGTATAGAAAAATAAAAACCCATTTTTGTTATTAAATTACATGAGACAATACCTCTTATAAATGTAATGCAAAATAATATCTCTTATATATATGAATACCTATAAAGACAGATTTATTTAGGATCGACTTTAAATGATGAATAGCAGGCCATACTTTCAGCACATGACAAAAACATTCTCTCAAATTACACAGAAATGGGTTATTTAGCATAGCTGGCATTAAACAAATAGGTGAGTGATAACATAATCACAATCATAAACAATGTGTAACAACTTTAAACGACCTACAGGGTGGATTACAAGCCTTTTTCACTGGGGTAAAAATCTTGTCGAGATTCGCCATGGCGGCCTTATTTACATAGAAAATTAAGTCGTACTTGAACACATTCACTCAACATTGGAGAAGAGATTAATAAGAATTCTAGGAATTCGCCTTTTATTCTGCGTGAATATTTAAGATGAATAGAATGTGTTTAGTTTAAATATAGTTGGAATATGGGAAAGTCTATATGTGTGGTTTTTATTGAAATATATCAGTTTACATTTAAAAAAAAAATAAAGCACATTTTATTTTTTATGTTTTATTATTTTTTTGAATGATTTACAGTGTTTGTGTAATCTTCTTATTAATGTTTATCTAGAATTACTGCTTTTAATACAGTCAAATAAAATTTTCTGATGATGGAAATTTCAAACATTACCTGACCTATACATATTTAGAATTTCAATATCATACATTCTTGAATATCCATAAATATCAAAATATAATGATTCAGCATTAGCTATCATCTATACACTTGTTAACCTAAGGAACGCTCTTATCATAAGTTAAACGCATGAAATTCCTCATGCAGTTTTGAAGAATCTCTGTTATAAAGGATGCTAAAGACAAAAGACATATACATTTCCAAGTAGTCATAATTTTTAAAAACTATATATATATATATATATCCACATTTTAAATTGAGGAACATGTGATGAGCCCTTTTTTCCTTTATGACTCATGAAATTTCATGCAGATAGTGGCTATGATGTGTAAATAATCTTTTTATGAATGGAGGATGGTGTAAAGTTACTCTTACCCATCACCCCAAGGGTAGAGGGGAGGGAGGGGGTTGATTCCCTTTCTTTTGTCCAAGGAAAACCTGAATTTTAAAGTTTAAAAATAAATTATAAAATTGAATTCAATTGATAAAATTAATTTTTTTCTAAAAGTTTCTTTTTTAATTTGAACATTTAAATTTTTTTTTTCCTTTTGATTACCAGACTCTCATAGGTGAACTGCATAAAAGTGAATGCATTTTTTATGCCAAATTATTAATAATGGGATGATATATATATATATATATATATATATATATATATATATATATATATATATATATATATATATATATATATATATATATATATATATATATATATTTATATATATATATACACCTCACCCATACATAAACAGGAGTGAAACTGAAAAGCCATGCAGGTTTGCATTCTTAATCTTATTTTTGTTTACTATATGTTTGACTTGTACCACATGTGAGTTTTTTTTTGTCCAATTGAATAAATAAAAGTGTCTGTAACCACTAGCACAATCTCAATAAAAACAGCACTTTTAGAAAAACTTATGGCTTTTTTCCCAGTTGTATGTTAGACAGACTTATTTTCTTTGAACTGTGTTCATGTGAAATTGAATCATTTTGACCTTATACCTTAAAATTGAAGAAGTAAAAAAAATTATATCTGTTTAAATTAATGACCATGTTCAGTGAGATACTTTAGCAACAAAAAAAAGACCTGTGACCCTTCTATTTATAACAACCCTTTTTTAAAAAATTCAAAAAATTTTATTCAATGATTTACACTTCTATTTCTTCTTCTTCGTCTTCTGATGATCGGTCCTCAATCACTCGAGTCAACAAAAGTCCTTTGTTTTCCATCGACTCTTTAATCTGGGAAAAGGGGACACAAGACGAAAGACAACCTTTAAGCAATCGCTTAATGGTAGCTTAATGGTGACTTAATGGTGGCTTAAAGAAGTTAATTCCTTTAAGCCACCATTAAGTCACCATTAAGCTGCAACTTACAGGTGCTTAATGTCCAAACTTCATTAAGCTACCATTAAGCCACCATTAAGCTGAGCTTAATGGTGACTTAATGGTCAAATCTCATTTAACTTTTAAGCATCTTA
>NW_026930245.1:0-41580 GCF_032062105.1 Saccostrea cuccullata
TTAATTTCACTCAGCATCTGTTGTCTAACAAAATTAAATCAAGGCAAAAACTGACCCCCTTGGTTGACATTTTAAAGGTCATTGTTTATGTTTTTATATTCTGTTGTTCCTCATTTCTCGTTTCTTGTTTTGCAACCAATGGGCAACCAAAGTTTTATATAGAAATATATAGGAAAACTCTTTAAAAATCTTCTTCTCAAGAATAGCAAAGCCATAATTGCTCATATTTATATGGATGCATCCTCAGGTAGTGTAAATTCAAGTTTGTTCAAATCATGACCCCCATGGGTAGGGCGGGGCCAAACTTTTGGATTTTAACTTTTCAATAGTATTGTAAACCAATTTCTACTTTTTCCTTGCCACAATGCTCGGGTCAGCGATGTGGCCCATGGGCCTCTTGTCATAATTTGTGTCTCTGGATAAACAGCCGTGCCCAATTATCGCCACAATAAAATTCATTAAATACATACTTGATGTTTTTATATGCACTTATCTGAGATAATAGTATAAAATGGGGGTTGACTTACACTAAAAACTCAAACCCAACAGGGTAATCTGTGCGAAATGTGTGTAAAGACTACATTTCGTACCAAAGAATAACAGACATGGACACCGCTATCGTCAAAGTAGATGCGATAATTTAACAGATTAGTTTTTCCTACAAGGTAAAGTGACTACTTTTTCAAACAACTTTTTTGAAAAGAAATGCTTGTGTAAAATGCATAAATATTAATAAGCATCAAATTTTCTAAGTATATAAATCGTATATTTGATAATTAACTGAAGTATTATTATTTCATTTAATTTCAATATGTCAGAATTGTATGAATTTTTTTTAAACAAAACGTTCCAACTGCATTTGAAAATCTTTTGATTTTGACAGATTTTTAAAATTATTACATGAAAGTGGTAGGAATGGAGATCGATGAAATTGATAGTAACCAGCCTGGACATGTACAGAGAGTTATTAGCAAATTTGGTAAGTTGGAAAATTTCAAAAAGTGGCACAAAAATGCTACAAAAAAGTGAGAGCATGGGTTGTTGTGCATTTCTAAAAGAAAATTCCGTTGTCTAATGAAATAGCGCTTATTGACACGAAAACTGTTACAAATGTTCCCCAAACGGTTCTTAAACCCCTACAAGCATCATTAAATTAGGCAAAAACTTCTGCATGCACTGCTGAGTCAATTATCACCACGGGCCTTTGGATCGCTTAAATTCAACTTTAAAAAAAATGGGGGTGTATAAAAACTATATTTTAACAACCCATTTTTTAAAGTCGGATTAAAGCGATCTAAAGGCCTGTGATTATCCCCTTAGAGTCCAAAAAATCCTCTTTCGTTTCCCTGTCAGTCCCTGACATATACCTGTCGCTCCCTGACTACTTCTATATTCCCCTATCGTTGTCCCTGACCTCCCAGTCCACTCCCTGTCGTCCACGGTTGTTATCCGTGTTTATTCCCTGTCGTCCCCTGACATTCTCTGACCTCCCTGTCCACACCCTGTTGTCCCCAGTCATTGTCCCAGATTATCCTGTTTCCCCCTGTCGTCCCATGACTTTCATTTTCACCGAGTAAAGGAGTTAAAATATTTTCTTGTTGAAATTAAGACACACTAAGCTAAGAATGACTAAGCGGGTTACTTAGAATGTTTATGCAACAGAAATTAAGCATATGCATGTTGCTCAGCGAAGAATTATGCATATAATCATTATTAAGAAAATCTTTAGAATGAATCTTTATACATACTAGACCTAGTATTTTTAGAGTGTTCTGTTGGGAAAATGGATTGATATTCTGAGAAAAAAAACCTTGTATAGAACAAGGAAATCTTAGACTTGTTTGAAAGATATTCATTTTCTAGGGGATTAAGAAGCAAGATAAAATATTTTTTTAATATCCTGTTTTTATACAATATCCAACTATTAAATACCCTTTATAAACGTATTTTAATATATTGAACTACATATTTCTATGTATTAGCTTATCCTTGTTTTGATTCAGATCATTGAATAACTTATCCGCTTCTACGGAAGCCCATTTAGGACCTATCAAAAAATATTTTTAAATTCGTTATTACGATTTTTAGAATTCGTTATAACGAATTTAATTTGTTATAACAGATTTTTAGAATTCGTTATAACGAATTTAATTTGTGAAAACAGATTCATTGAATTCGTCATAACGAATTTAATTTGTTATAACAGATTTATTGAATTCGTTATAATGAATTTAATTTGTTATAACAGATTCATTGAATTCGTTATAACGAATTTAATTTGTTATTACAGATTTATTGAATTCGTTATAACGAATTTAATCTGTTATTACAGATTTGTTGAATTCGTTATAATCAATTCAAGAATTTGGTTATAACAAATTCAACAAATCTGTAATAACAGATTAAATTCGTTATAACGAATTCAATAAATCTGTAATAACAAATTAAATTCGTTATAACGAATTCAATGAATCTGTTATAACAAATTAAATTCGTTAGAACGAATTCAATAAATTTGTTATAGCAAATTAAATTCGTTATAACGAATTCTAAAAATCTGTTATAACAAATTAAATTCGTTATAACGAATTCTAAAAATCGTTATAACGAATTCAAAAATATTTTTGATAGGTCCTAAATGGGCTTCCGTACGCTTCAAAGGTAAGCGTGTATTAAATTAAATTCATATGCATTATTTTGACAGAAGAGCTTTTACTCCAGCGAATTGAAGTGAAGGAAGAAGTTTGTGATGAGGAGACAAGTGATATCGATGTTCCGAGCACGCAAAAGGTAGCATTATATCGTTGTAAAATTCATTTAAATGTGCAAAAGAATACCTATAATTTATATTTCCGAGTTTAATGGGTTTGATAGCCGCTTCTATATCTACAAACTTCCGCTATCAAATACGAAAACAGACTATTAGAATTCAATCGGAGTATTCAGTTTGTTCCTTAATTGACGATTAATTGACCGTCAATTGACCGTCAATTCACCATAAATTGAATTTTTGCAATGCAAGCGAAGGACCTTTCAGCTCGTTTGCATATAGTTGGCCACGTTTAATGCTCCTATTTATTATGTGCACTGTTCGATTCTCTACATATTCTTTGCAGTTGACAATTGTTGAATACTCTATATTTTCTGTGCAGTTAACCATTAGTTGAACATCCCTATAATTTCTTTGCAAGTGACTACTGTTAAACGCTCCTCTATTTTCTTAACAGTTGACCACTGTTGAACTCTCCTTTATTTTCTTCGCAGTTGACCACTGTTGAATACTCCATTATTCAGTCCATGTTGTATTTCAAAAAATAACGGAGGGAGTTTTGAAACCTAAGGCAATCAGTGTGCCTGTCTCTGAGTAGGAAAAGTCAAAATAATGGGTGTATAAATGCATGAAAAATGAGAGGCATGTGCACACTCTCATAATTTGCTCTGGCTCTTTTATTTTCTTGCAGAAAAAAGTGAACGGACGGCAAGTTATTATATTTTAACAAGTATACAATAGTAGGGACCTATATTCTACCTCCAGTATTATGTTTTTCCAATTTCTTAAAGAAAAGTATGACGAAAAGAAAAATCTTTATATTTTATACTAACATGTATTGCACAAGATGAATCATTCATGAAAACAATTGTTTTAATTCAAAATTCTCCACTTTCTAACAAAATACCCACTTGCACACGTTACTTGATTCCAGATTATTGTAATAATTATGGAATTGCAAATCCGATCCATAATTATAATGCCATTTTATAAATCCCAAAATAAATAGAGTCAGAGAGATTTTCTAACATTGAGTGGTCAACTATAGGCAATTTTGCAAGCTCTCACAAAGTCGGAGTGTTCAACACTGGTTGTTTTTGAGTATTCAGTTGATGACTAGTTGACTGCTAGATGAGGATAAAATGACGGTCAACTAGACATTTTCGTAATTGTATAGTCTAGCTGCAATATTTCACATAGTGGGAGTGTTCAACATTGTTCAACTCCTTTCTTGCATGAAATTGTCAAAGTATAAGCATTCATGATCAATTAATGGTCAACTCGGTAAAAAGCAGTCTGACGGTCAACAGAAAATTTTATGCAAAACAACTGAACTTTTCAGAAAACCGGTCAATTGTTTTCGAGGATTCAGTTGACGAATAGTTGATTGCAAGCTGACGGTAAACATGACATTTTCCCAAAATGGGATATATTAGGTACATTAATATACTTGTCCTTCATAAAATTAATGTCATGATATATATTATATAATATACCCTAACTGTTACATAGCTTATAACTTGATGACAAGCCATTATCACACATTAAGATCACTGTGAGGATTAAACTACTGGCATTACATTATGAGTTAGGTTTTTAATGCGTAATTCTTGGCATTGCAAAGGAGTTTTTACTATTTAAAACATCCAAAACTTGCTATTTTTAATCCTGCTGACATCGTTTTGAAAATGCAAGCAAGTAATATAAACAAATTTCAAATAAATAATTCACTAATTTCTAATTTTACATTTAACATGTTATACAGCAGATCAAGTCTGATGATTAAGTTTAACAGATTTTAATATGATTTCTGCCCCATCCCCCATAATATGCCACTTAGAAATGGGCCATTGATTGTAGTTTTCAATTGAGTACCATTTTTAGCTCTACTGGTCAGAGACCAGAAGAGCTTATGCGATAGTAATGCGTCCGGCGTCCGTCCGTCTGTCCGTCTGTCTGTCTGTAAACAATTTTTCAAAATGCTACTCCTCCTACAGTTTTGGTCTGATTTCAATATAACTTGGCACACAAGTAGACTACACAAAAATACAATAATTCTGTGTATCGATTTTTGATTTCGATGAACGGTGTTGCCGTGGCTACTAAAAATATAAATTTCTGTGAAATACTTTCAAAATGCTACTCCTCCTACAGTTTTGGTCTGATTTCATTATAACTTAGCACACAAGTAGACTACACTAAGATACATAATTCTGTGTATCGATTTTTGATTTCGATGAACGGTGTTGCCGTGGTTACTAAGAATAGAAATTTCTGTGAAATGCTTTCAAAATGCTACTCCATCTACAGTTTTGGTTTGATTTCAATATAACTTGGCACACAAGTAGACTACACTAAGATACATAATTCGATATATCCATTTTAGATTTCAATGAACGGTGTTGCCGTAGTTACTAAAAATAGAAATTTCTGTGAAATACTTTCAATATGCTACTCCTCCTATAGTTTGAGTCTGATTTCATTGTAACTTGGCACACAAGTAGACTACAATAAGATACATAATTCTGTATATCGATTTTAGATTTCGATGAACGGTGTTGCCTTTGTTTCTAAAACTAGAAATTTCTGTGCAATGCTTTCAAAATGCAACACCTCCTACAGTTTTGGTCTGATTTCAATATAACTTGGCACACGAGTAGACTACACTAAGATACACAATTCTTTTTATCAATTTTTAGCTCTACTGGTCAGATACCAGAAGAGCTTATGCGATAGTATGGTGTCCGTCGTCCGTCCGTCTGTCTGTCTGTCTGTCCGTCTGTCTGTCTGTCTGTCTGTAAACAATTTTTCAAAACGCTACTCCTCCTACAATTTTAGTCTGATTTCAGCATTACTTGGCACACAAGTAGACTACACTAAGATACATAGAATAGTGCATCGGTTTTTAATTTCTATGAACGGTGTTGCCATGGTGACTAAAAATAGAATTTTCTGTGAAATTCCTTAAAAACGCTACTCCTTCTACAGTTTTGGTCTGATTTCAATATAACTTGGCACACAAGTAGACTATACTAAGATACAAAGAATAGGGCATCGGTTTTTGATTTCGATGAACGGTGTTGCCATGGTTACTAAAAATAGAATTTTCTGTGAAATTCCTTTAAAACGCTACTCCTTCTACAGTTTTGGTTTGATTTCAAAATAAGTTGGCACACATGTAGACTACACTAAGATACATAGAATAGTGCATCGGTTTTTAATTTCGATGAACGGTGTTGCCATGGTTACTAAAAATAGAATTTTCTGTGAAATTCCTTTAAAACGCTACTTATTCTACAGTTTTGGTCTGATTTCAATTTAACGTGGCACACAGGTAGACTACACTAAGATACATAGAATAGTGCATCGGTTTTTGATTTCGATGAACGGTGTTACCATGGTAACTAAAAATAGAATTTTCTGTGAAATTCTTTTAAAACGCTACTCCTTCTACAGTTTTAGTTTGATTTCAAAATAAGTTGGCACACAAGTAGACTACACAAAGATACATAAAATAGTGCAATGGTTTTTGATAAGTACAAACCAGTAGAGCTACAGTCTCGACAGAGACTTATGGTTGATTTCGAGGAATGATGTTGCCATGGTTATTAAAACTGTAAATACTCTAAAAGTTTATTAATAACTACTCCTACAGCTGTAGTCTTATTGCAGTATCTTGCCACAAAAAGAGTTCAACCAAGCATCATTATTTTATTTATTGCTGTTGTAAAGTTTTAAGTCCCAACTGCTACTTTTGTCTTCATTTGTTATAAGTACAAACCAGTAGAGCTTCAGTCTCGACAGAGACTTCTGGTTTGTGTTCACATCAACACTATAGGGAGGGGGGGGGGTAATCGTGTTCAAAATTCAGACTTGCAGTTCGTAAACGTATATATATATATATATATATATATATATATATATATATATATATATATATATATATATATATATATATATATATATATATATATATGTATATATGTATATGTATATGTATATATGTATATATATGTGTATATGTATATATATATATATATATATATATATATATATATATATATATATATATATATATATATATATATATATATATATATATATATATATATATATATTGATAGCACAGAGAAATTCACTTTTACAAGGATACTCACTTCCGCCCCAGCCCGGGGTTGAACTCTCGACCTACGGAATCTGTCTCCTAGCAGTGCAGAACAGCGTGTTAGACCGCTCGGCTATCTAGGCAAGTTAAAAACTTGCTTTCGATGCCGATGGAATTCTCACAACGCTGCCCTACACTACACGGTCATTGAGAATGGAAGTGAGATACAGTTATTTGGACATTAGTTTTTAGAGGATTGTTACCAATACATGTTGTGATGAAATTAATTTTTTATTTATAAAGCACAAATTACAACAACTCAAAAATGTGGAATTACCTACTGATATATATATATATATATATATATATATATATATATATATATATATATATATATATATATATATATATATATATATATATATATATATATATATATATATATAAAGCACAAATTACAACAACTCTTAAACTAATATAACTGCCCTAAGTGAAGGAGTATTAATATAGAAAGCACAGAGAAATTCACTTTTACAAGGATACTCACTTCCTCCCCAGCCCGAGGTTGAACTCTCGGGGTTAAACTATTAGTTTAAGAGTTGTTGTAATTTGTGCTTTATAAATAAAAAATTAATTTCATCACAACATGTATTGGTAACAATCCTCTAAAAACTAATGTCCAAATAACTGTATCTCACTTCCATTCTCAATGACCGTGTAGTGTAGGGCAGCGTTGTGAGAATTCCATCGGCATCGAAAGCAAGTTTTATAACTTGCCTAGATAGCCGAGCGGTCTAACGCGCTGTTCTGCACTGCTAGGAGACAGATTCCGTAGGTCGAGAGTTCAACCCCGGGCTGGGGCGGAAGTGAGTATCCTTGTAAAAGTGAATTTCTCTGTGCTTTCTATATTAATATTCCTTCACTTAGGGCAGTTATATTAGTTTAAGAGTTGTTGTAATTTGTGCTTTATATATATATATATATATAAATATAAATAATATATATATATATATATATATATATATATATATATATATATATATATATATATATATATATATATATATATATATCAGTAGGTAATTCCACATTTTTGAGTTTATAGTAAGTCATAGTAGTTAAAAAACAAGTCAAGTACCTATGTGTTCTTTTACACTATTTGTATGTATTATTTTTTCACTTATTAAATATTATGTAATGAGAACAAAGAGTTGTTATTTAATGTTGATTTTATTGATGAAAATACATGAAAACTGGTCTATAAAAACATTTAAGAGAAAAAGAAAAAATTCCAGTATATTGCAATGTTTATTGCAATATGCCACCAAATATCGCAATATATCGCAATATGATTTTTTTGGCAATATCCACCCCTAGTTTATATTAAGGATGTGTGTGTTTTGGGTGCGGTAAACTTTGCGTCTCCGACATGGATACTTCATCCATGTCAACACAATACATGTTTTCCGGTATCGATAATATCGATATCATATAAAATTTTAACTTGACCTGTAAAAATAATATTATATAAATATTTTCAGATTATATCATGATAAGAAGACCACTTAACAAAACTGAGAACTCTTCATTTATCGTTTTACTCTGCTTAGAAAATACAAAAACTTCCTTACTGAATAACCAATATATTTTATATAATAATTATTCTTTCTCTATCCATATGTTAAATTATACTTTTTCTATTTATTTGTTTTACTCTCTCTCTCTCTCTGAATTCATTCTAAATATGTACCAATTAATAATCTAAGCTTCATACATTTTTTCAATGTTTACATGTACTTGTAATTGTACCTTGACCTATGGAGAGAACAATCATAGACATTTATGCCTGCTGTTCAATCCATTTCTTAATGAATAAAATATATTTTAAAGTAACCGAAATACGAACAGTACGATTAATTTCCTACTAACCAAATATATTTCCAGTTATCAATTTCATTTCCTGCATTAATTATGGAAACCTGCTGAAATTATCTAATACAGACTTAATATTGAACAGACTTAACATTTGAACTTTGGCTTTAAAAAAATCAACTTTAGGAAGTTTTGTCCTTAAATGTGCTTTGACACAGCTTTTAAGTTAAAATTTTCTCAAATTTTCTGTATAATTTCATGACTTATTTTTTGCTATAGGATTTCTACTAAAATATAATAAAAAAAATCTTATTTCTCAACGTTATTGAAACTTCAAATTCCTGTATTAAAACTACAATCTAGAAAATTTAGAGTAGAAATGTTCGAAAGCAAAACCCACTCACATAATTGTCATCCGTCTTCAGTGGTGTGTGCAGACTTTTACAACTGAATACACCCGGTGAATTGTAAACTTTAACAATGACAGAACTGTTTACAAAAACAGTTTACGTTTCACAGGTGTATTCAACTTAATAAACTCTGTACACAACACTGAGTACAGGCTGACGATATTAGTGAGGGAGTTTGCTTTCGAACATTTCTATCTGAACTTTCTGGATTATAGATTTTATATTTTTCACAAATACACAACAAAATCACTTCTTATTTAATATACTCTGGTAATAAGGATAAAAACAAAATTTGTAAAAATGCAAGGATGTGTTAATCAAAAGCGTCAAGGAATTCGTAGTTTCCAATTATTTCCAGATAAATTGAATTTTTAATTATACTTTCTTTTGAAATGCTACAATATGTAAGTCGTGATATTAAAAAGAAAATAAGGGAGAAAATATTAACTTCAAAGCTGTGTCTAAGCACCTTTAAATATAAAGCGAAAATTTAAGCACAATTGGATAGGTATAAAAGTGCGGATTGCTAAGAATGCTTTTCTGTCATTTACAACAAAATAAAATTAATAGGTAAAATTTATTATCCACTCCCCAGCCCTTTATTCAACATTTTTAGCTCTTCTGAGCCAAAGGCTCAAAGAGCTAATGCTATGGCCATTTGTGCGGTGTGCGTCGTGCGGTGTGCGTTAACTTTTCAGAATATTGGACATAACTCAAGAACCCCTTGGCCAATTATTGTCAAATTTGTCACAGGGTATCCTTGGCCCAAGGGCTAACATTTATACTAAAACTAGGGGTGGGACCCTAAAACAAGGGGAGATAATCACAAAAATAAAACCAAAAGTACTGGTTGCTAAAAAATCTTCTTCTCCAGAACCACCAGGCAGATTTTCACCAAACTTACATACAAGGGTCGGGATATGTTGAAGATTAAAAATTGTTCAAGGCATGACCCTGGGGCAAAGGGCGTGGTCTCAAGGTCACTTCAAAGTTGACCAAAATTTACACTAATTAAAAACGTTGATATTTTGCTTACTATAAAGACTAGGATCATCAAATCTTGTAAGTTGATGCATCTCAGGACTTGACATCATGTTAATGCAAAAGTAGGTCACGGTGACCTACTTTTTAAATTTTTACAGGCTTTTGTTTTCAAATCGATTTGGAGGCATATTTTGGACACTTAAAGCCTATGATCATAAAACTTTGTCAGTTGGTGTATCTTGTGTTCGCAAACAACATCATCTTAAAAGTAGGTCATCGTGACCTACTTTTTGAATTTATTGGCTAATCTTTTCTAAAACATTAATTCCATTATTTCAGACACCGAGAGGTTTAGAATCAACAAATCTTGTAAGTTGATGCATCTTAGGGCCTAAAAACATATTTATTAAAAAGTACGTCACTGTGACCTACTTTTTGAACTTTGCAGGTCTTTGTTTTCAAATTGTTTAAAAGGCATATTTTGAATACTATTAGACCTATGATCATCAAATTTTGTCAGTTGATGCATCTTTCGTCTTCAGAAAATGTTGACCAAAAAGTGGGTCACTGTGACCTACTTTCGACATTTTCTGGCTAGATTTAAGTATCTCGGGTACTAATTGGCTTAGAATCATCAAAATTTGTCAGTTGATGCAACTTGGATTTTCGGAGAATGTCAACCAAAAAGTAGGTCACGGTGACCTACTTTCGACATTCTATGGCTAGTTTTATGTATCTCAGGTACCATTTGGTTTAGAATCATCAAACTTTGTCATTTGATGCATCTTAGGTTTTCTGAGCATGTCGACCAAAAAGTAGGTCACCGTGACCTACTTTTGACATTTTATGGCTAGTTTTATGTATCTCAGGTACTATTTGGTAAACTTTGTCAATCGATGCATCTTAGGTTTTCGGAGCATATTGACAAAAAAGGAGGTCACGGTGACCTACTTTTTAATATCTCAGATACTGATTGGCTTAGAATCATCAAACTTTGTCAGTAGATGCATCTTGGGTTTTCGGAGAATGTAGACCAAAAAGTAGGTCAGGGTGACCTACTTTTGACATTTTATGGCTATATTTAGGTATTTCAGGTACTTATTGTTTTAGAATCATCAAACTTTGTTATTTGATGCGTTTTGGGTTCTCAGAGAATGATGATCAAAAAATAGGTCACGGTGACCTGCTTGTGACATATATGGCTATATTGAAGTATTCTAGGATACTTATTGGCTTAGAATTGTCAAACATTGTCAGTTGATGCACCTTGGGTTTTCGGAGAATGTTTAGCAATAAGTAGGTCACTGTGACCCACTTTTGAATATCTCAAGTACTTATTGGCTTAGAATCATCAATCTTAATCAATTAATGCATCTTGTGTCCTCAGAAAATTTCATCAAAAAGTAGGTTACCATGACCTACTTACAGTATTTTATATTACATTTAAATATCTTCAGCCCTTACTGGCTAAGAATCATCAAACTTTGTCAGTTGTTGCATCTTAGGTCTTAGGATAGATTGTATAATTTATCAGAAGAGCGATTCAAGGCCCTTGGGCCTCTTGTTTATCTTTGAGAAAATGATGTGTAGGCTACAGCCTTTTTGCCTAATTGAAATATACACCACTTATTTAACACGTTTGGTCAGTAAACAATATAACTCGGTAGTAACCACTTCTGTTGCATTGTGAAGTCACAATTAAGCACGACGTTTTGTTCAATTTGTACACCAGGTCACATGATCTTCACAATCAGTCTTAGCTCTAAATGTTTTATGTTTATTGCACGATAGTGAGGGAGACATGAAGTTCTCTTCCCACATGAAAATTCATATTCCCCGAAGATTGATTGATTGTATACTGTTTAACGTCCCTCTCCAGAATATTTCACTGATATGGAGACGTCAGCATTGCCGGTGAAGGGCTGCAAATTTAGGCCTATGCTCGGCACTCAGGGCCTTTGAGCAGGGAGGGATCTTTATCGTGCCACACCTGCTGTGACACGGGGCCTCGGTTTACACGGTCTCATCTGAAGGACCGCCCCATTTAGTCGCCTTTTACGACAAGCAAGGGGGTACTGAGGACCTATTCTAACCCGGATCCCCACGGGGGTATTCCCCGAAGACAACATGTGTGGGGATATGACAACACGTGTGGGGATATGATTTTTCATGGGCGAAGAAATCTTTATATCTCCCTCACTGTCATGCAATAAATTGTTTATTATACGGAATCAAACCCTTTATCACATCGTCAAATAAAAATGAAATTAAGAAAAAAAATATTTTGGGAAACATTAAAGGAGCATGGACACAGTTTCAACTTAAATTTCAAAATTTATTTTTCCAATTTTACAAATATCTAACAAGGTAATGATTTTCAAAAATTTAAATGTCAGTTGTCGAGATACAGGACATATTTAGAGCTCCAAACCTTTGTTATGAAAACTAGGTTCGTGTCATGTTTTTGTTTACATATGATATATACTAATATATATATATGTTCATTTAGAGTAGATAATTTCAATAAAGTGGTTAATTCTAAATACGATTCGACACTTTCTATCGCTTTGCTGAATTTCATTTTGTTATGAATATGATACCTTCTATATGCAAACAAAAACAATGCACGAGCCTTGTTTACCTTATGAAGAAATTAAAGTTCTGTATCTCGTTTGTTAATCAAGAAATGGTGTTCAAATTTTTGCAAATCATTAGATGATGCCTAAGGTAGGAATTTTAAAAATCAAAACTGGTTTAAAAAATTCAGTTGAAACTGTGTCCATGCCCCTCTATCAGGAAGTTCAAATTAAAATTATAAATAAAAAAAATTGTTAATGATACACGAACTTAGAACCAAAATAAAAATAAGCAAATTCAAGGAATTCTTGTCCCTCGATTTCGGTGCCTTGTTCTTTGGGGTGTAATCTATGACCTTTTGTAACGGTCGAACTTCAAGATCAAAGTGTTAAGATCACAGGATCAAGAATAATAAAAAATATGGAAAGATTTTGTCATGGGTAATATATATATGAAATATGAAAGCCTTATCTTTTCTCATTCAAAAGTTTTACCGAGGTTCAAGTATTTGTGACACTTACAGACGAATAGACTGACAGACAGGCAGCCAGATGAAAGAAATTTTATGTCTTCTGGCTTTCGCGAATTTAAAGAAAAACATTTAAAAATAACTGTGACACTAATATTCTTCCATAGTTTTCCATTATCAAATTTGACAAACGTGTACACTCTACACTGGTAGACTTGTGAATTGCTTTTGTATTTTATTTAAAGTGCGACAATATAGATACAGGAAATCAGGTAGAGAGATGACATGGATGAAGTATAAATCGTTGTATACCCCGTTGTTTGTTCGGAACTACATGCTTAGATGTCCAAATAACCTTTCATGTCTAGATTACGAAACTAATACCACTGCAAGATTGGATTTAAGAACTTACAAGTCTTTTTATTTTAAAACACGATTAAACTCAAAATAACACTGTGTTCTTCGTTGCAGGAATTATTATTACACATCATTCACTCAATAAAAATGTATTGACACAACAAGTAACACATTTTTACACCGGAGGGGGGGGGGGTGTTCACACCCTAAAGATAAAAATCACCATTAGCATATAAATAAGACTCTTGTCAGAAAATTATTCTTTTTGGATGGATTCTTATGCCCTCGTAATCGAAGAATCGGAGGTAAAGACCTATAATTTTTGCCCTGTCCGTCCGTCTGTCTGTCTGTCTGTCTGTCTGTCTGTCTGTCTATCTGTCTGTCTGTTTGTTCTATTTGTCGTCATAAACTTAACCTTGCCAATAACCTTTGATTGGTTGGAGCTATGGATTTCATATATTTCACATGTATATTCCTTGTGACTAGACCTTCATTTGGGTACCAACATATTTAATTTCTTAACCTTGACTTTGGAGGTTGACCCAGTTTTGCAACCAAAAAAACTTTAACACTGACATAACTTTTGATCAGTTGGTGCTAGGGCTTTCAAATCTCACATCTATATTCATCGTGATAAGGCCATGGGTGCAAATATTTTTGACCTTGACCTTAGAATTTGACCCATTTTTTAACTTTAACTTTGGCCTTAACTTTTGAACAGTTAGTACAAGGACTTTCAAATCTTACGAGGTGCGTTTCTTGTATCAAGAGCTTTTTTGGCAATCAAAAATTTTGACTTTGTCCTTGGAGTTTGACCTAATTTTGATAAACCGTTGACATAAGCTGCCATATTGGGCCATCAGCGTTTCACAAAAATATCTTGTTTCAAATCATAAATTAAATATTAGTCGGTGTAATATTTCGAAGGACAAGAAAGATCATTGCCACATCAAATTTTGCACGAACTGTTAATATGTGCCTTTGTAGATCCTTTCTAAAAATGAATCTTTGATGTTTCGGATTAATAGTTTACAATTTATAAATGAGAACAATACACGCTGATATGTGAATGGTTTTCTATTTTTATTTTCAGGACACTAATAATGAAGCGAATAAATCAGCAGAATCAACCAATTGTAGCCTTTGCACTCTGAATGGAGAGCATCGAGCAGCATCCTGCTTCTGTACTTCTTGTGAGATACCTGAACCATTGTGTGATGAATGCAGTCGACATCACATTCGACAGAGGAATATGCGAGACCATTCACTCTCAACTGATATAAAAGCTTTTATCACTTACCTAGAAAATAATGTCATTAACTGCGAACTGTGTCTTCTTGATGGTGAGCAGAGAGCTGCCACTTCCTTCTGTCTAACATGCAAAGAACCGGAAGCACTTTGCAAAGATTGTGCCGCTCAACATATAAAACAAAAAGCGTTCAGAAGTCACCAGATCACCAATGATAGAGCAAAGTTACCAAAAAAGAAGAAACTCTTGTGCGAGCCATGCACTACTGAAGGAGCTAAAACTCGAGCTGATTCATTTTGTAAAGACTGCGATGAGCCGGAACCTTTGTGCAAGAATTGCGCCGTTGAACACATCAAACAACGGCAATTCAGAAACCATTCAATTTGTGGCGATATAAGTCAAATTCCTCTGAAACAAATGAAAATTTTAGAGTTTTATGCACCCTATGTAAGGAAGAAGGCACAGATACTGAAGCTACCTGCTTTTGTAAAGATTGCGATGACCAAGAACCTCTGTGCCACAAATGTGCCAGACAGCATACGCGACAGAAATTTTTCCGAGGACATAATCTATGTAAAGATCTATCACTTTTACAAACTTTAGGAAAGGGAAAGGTCTTGTGCGTTAATTGCAAGGCAGATGGAAAGGACGTTCTTGCTGAAGCATATTGCAAAGATTGTTCAGATTCCCAGCCACTGTGTAACAGTTGCGCAGATCATCATGTTAAACAGAGAAAATTCCGAAATCATAAAATTGAAAGAGATATTTCTTTATTGATAACACTTCAAAAAGAACTTGATGAAGCATGCAACATTTGCAAGATCGATGGAAAACGCGCAAAAGCAACAAAATTTTGCTATGACTGCGATGAGTTTTTATGCACAGAATGTATAGAAATACATTGAGCATGTACTCACTGACAAATTAAGCAGCAACTTCCCCTGCGAGCCATGTAAAAGGGAAAAAAGAAGTGTATCAGCGGATTCCTTTTGCGAAAATTGCAAGGAACCTATGTGCAGAACATGATCCCAGCAGCATCTGAAACAGAAACCATCCAGAGGCCATATCATTTCATCGAATGTGCTGAAATTTTTCAAACTCAATTTGAAGAAAGAAAATGTTGAAGATAATCCTATCCTAAGGTTTGTCCTTTTTCTCTTTTCCTTCAATTTGAATGCATCCTCGTTACTTTATTTTCTTATTGCAAAACAGTTTTATTCATATTGTCAATTATCGTGGTTCATGCTAATATTTTTTAAAAAAGCTTTGGATTCATCATAATTTGCAAAACAATTTTAAATGATGTTAAGTCATTCTGATTATTGATTATTTATTTTACATAGATTGAAGACTAAGGGTATTCCAGAAGAAGACATTGTTTCAAGAAGAAATGAAGTATATATATATATATATATATATATATATATATATATATATATATATATATATATATATATATATATATATATATATTTACATTTGCAAATGTTTTCCTTTATATAACACTACTGAAAGCAATGCGTATCTATAACTGTATAAACACAGGTACGGGGTCAAGAGGTCATAGATGTGCGTATGGACAAACGTTTGACGTAATTTCTCAGTGACGTCATAAAGGGTCGACACGCGTTTAGTGGATTACATACATGCCGTTGGGTTTGAAAAATAAATCATTTCACATGTTCAAAGTCACAATCTTGCAAATATAAAGTATGAATAAGTCACAAATGTAAATATAAGTAATAAGGTATCATTTTAAAACATCTATAGGGCTATAAATACGGGTGGGTACAAGATTTAATTCATCATAAAGCCCTTCGGGCTTTATGGGATTTAATCTCGTGACCCACCCGTATTTATATCCCGATAGAAGTTTAAAAATGATACCTTATTTCTAAATATATATATATATATATATA
Organism: Saccostrea cuccullata; assembly: GCF_032062105.1. Lineage (NCBI taxonomy): Eukaryota > Metazoa > Mollusca > Bivalvia > Ostreida > Ostreidae > Saccostrea > Saccostrea cuccullata. The sequence goes on from NW_026930245.1 coordinate 16,713, forward strand.
TATATATATATATATATATATATATATATATATATATATAAATTAAAATTAAATCCAAGATAAACAAACAAGTTTACGTTTAATTTTTGTTACTAAGCGCTTTCGCCGTTACGGCTCTTCAGAGTGTAACAATGAAAATAGAAACAACAATTGTTTTTATTTTCATTGTTACACTCTGAAGAGCCGTAACGGCGAAAGCGCTTAGTGTAAAAAATTAAACGTAAACTTGTTTGTTTATCTTGGATTTAATTTTAATTTATGACTTAACCTATACCATGGACATGGACTTCTACAACATTTTCCCTATATATATATATATATATATATATATATTAGGGATGTCAACGAATAGTCGACTATTCGACTGTCAGTCGAATGCACCGACGATCGAATAATGAAACAACATTCGAATATTAGATAAATGCAAGAAAACGGAGTGATAATGAAATTCTCATCTCAAAATTGAAAAAGGGTCCTTCCTCAAACTATACGGCTGTAAAGTATACGTCAAGGAACGATTAAGAGCTCAAACACAGTCACAGTATATGAATAATTTTCCACATTGTACATACCGCGATAATTATTTCTTAATCACTGACCTTTTTTGTTATTGTACGTAGTAAATTATGCAACGCTATATTGGACTGTGAAAATTATTTAACTGACTTGTACAAATATATGTTTATACTCTATGATTTTCAATTTCTTAGCAACACACAATAATAACATAGCCGTGAAGTTTTAAAGTTCGATAATTATTAAAACAATGACCTTACATAAAAGACATTTTGATATATAGCTTGGGCAATCATTAATTGAACAAACAGTATTTAACATTTATATCGGAGGTGTGGACAGTGTGTGTTTACAATTCCCAATTTCCAATTTCTATAAATTTTCCAATTTATTTTAATTAATAAGCTTTCAAAAATACTGTGCTATATAAAAAAAATAAATGCTTCGAATAGTCGACTATCGTTCGAATAATGCAACCGAATGTTCGACTATGAAAAATTAATATTTTGACATCCCTAATATATATATATATATATATATATATATATATATTTCAAATCTACTGATGAAATCGCTTCAGATAAAAATTGAGTTTTTCATTTAAATTTGAATTTTATATAAATAATTTGGTTTTTTTTTAAAAATGAACTTTTTTGCAAACACATATATTTATTATATCATTCTAGATACGAGGTAAACCAAATGCATTTACTAAAAAGTCTGATTCAGTTGAGTTATACTGGGATATTTTAGAAGAGAAAATTGATTATTATCATATAAGATATAAAAGCCAAAAGGGAAACGACAAATGGAAATTTTGCAATACAAATGACACAAGCAACCAAATCACCATAAGTGGGCTAATGGCAGATACTCCCTATGTATTCCAAGTCCGAAGTGTTGCCAACGACATAGAAGGGGAATACAGTGAACAAAGCGACCCCATTTTCACCACCAAATCCTTAGCAACTAAGATGCTAGATTTCTCTACCAAAATACCGGATACGGATCCTGTAAAGTACCAATTGTTATTGGAGGAAAATGGGGATGCCCCAACACACATGCAAAGAAGAGACAGCTCATTCTAGGTAGGTTCTCAATTATTATGGGTCATTGGAACAAAACCTTTCTGTTATTGAACTACATCATTCTGATTACAATATTACTTTGAATAGGAGACCCTTCAATTGGAATTGAATATGAAAAAACCATGATGCTTGTTGGTGCGACAGGTTCAGGAAAGAGCACGCTAGTGGACGGTATCATCAATTATATTTTGGGTGTCAGTTTTGAAGACCCTTTTCGATTCACGCTGGTAAACCTAGAGCGAGACGAAAAGAAAACTGAAAATCAGGTAGATGTTTTTATTCATTATTGTCATTTTGAGAAATGATAATCAGAACTCGTAGTTTTTGAAATTCAAATTTCTTAAAAGTTTCAAGTTTTTCCAAAGAAGAATCTTCGTATACTCCTTGTCATGATTGGGTAAAAAAAATGTATTTTCATTATATTGATTACATGTACATTGTATTTTTAATAACGTTTATTACATTTGTTTTTACAATTAATTGAATAAAATTGAATACAATTACATTGTATTTTTGTGTATATCAGTTAAAATAGAAAACAAGAAAACACAAAAGACAAACGTGTACATACGGCGTTTAAAATCGTGCGTGCATCACAATTATGATGATTTTTCCTAAAACATTTTTTTTTTATTTAAGAATAATATTTTGAAAATGTGCGTTTGAACTTATTTGATTGGTTGTATGTTGTTTTTCGTCCCAACTGATTTTTTTTTCACTCATATAGAGACATCACCATATACTGATGAAGGGTTTCAAGTTTCAGGTCTATTGAGCGGAAAGGGTACTTTAACATGCCAACGCCTTCTGTAACACGGGACCAATGTTTTAAGAGTAAAAACATGTAGGGACGCTGAAGTTTTTAAAAGTATTTTTTGTGCTTTTTGAAATTTTTCTAAAATTCTCAAAATATAACATTATTATCATTCAGGCGGAGTCTCAGACAGAGTGGATCACCGTATATAAAATTGCTCCACAAGAAGGAAGTCGATTGGACTACACTCTCAACGTGATAGACACCCCAGGATTTGGAGATACACGTGGAATCGAGAGAGACAAGGTTATTGTTGATCAAATCAGACATTTATTTTCAGCTGAAGGAAAACAAGGTGTAGCATTCCTTGATTCTGTATGTTTTATTGTCAAAGCCCCTGACGCACGCCTAACACCTTGCCAAAAATATATTTTCCATTCAATCATGTCAATTTTTGGTAAAGATATTGAATCAAATATCTGTACATTGATCACCTTTGCTGATGGAGCAGAGCCCCCCGTCCTCTCGTGTCTTCATGCAGCAAATCTCCCCTTTGGGGATTGGTTTCCTTTCAATAACTCTGCATTATTTGCCAAGAATAAGAATTTACGGAACACCAATTTATCTCCTATGTTTTGGGATATGGGTTGTAAAAGTTTTCATAATTTCTTCGAAAAAATGAAAAAATTTACTACAAAGAGCCTTATGCAAACCAAAGACGTATTGAAACAAAGAGAAAATCTGCAGCTGGTCCTAAAAAATATTCAATCTCAGGTAAATGAAGGTCTGATGAAGCTTAATGAATTACAAAATACGTTAGATCTGTTCAATAAACATCAGACTGACATCAAAATTAACAAAGATTTTACATGTGAAACAAATGTTACAAAACAAGTACAGCTTGAATTGCCCATTGGAAAACACGTGACAAATTGCCAGAATTGTAATAGGACTTGTCACGAGGACTGTGCACTTCCTGACGATGATCGAAAACGTGGCTGTAAGGTGATGGATTCTAAAGGTAATTGTCAGGTTTGCAAATTTAAGTGTCACTGGATTAAGCACAAAAACGGAAGATATATCTTTAAATATGTCACAGAGAAGAAAACGGAAACTTAAAAAGAAAAAAAACAGAATTATGAAAAGGCAAAAGGACTAAAAATAACAGATGAAAAATATTTGAAAGAAATAGGAGCTGATATAGATGACCTTATAGACAATATATTTGCACAGATGGACGAAATGGCCATGTGCAAAGGAAGGTTGAGAGAAATTGCACTGAGTCCCGACCCTCTCTGAGCTGTTGATCACATTGACCAAATGATTCTAGCTGAGAAATAAGTAAGCAAGTGGGCTATGAACAAAGAATACAGATGCTGAATGAATTCAAACAATTAGCTCAAACTGATCAGAGAGTTGAAAACTTTGGACAGATTGTTCGTAAAGCTAGAGAAACTCTATTTAAAACTACTGGTAGAAGCGTAGTACAGAAGGCAATGCCATGGCTCGGTAGACGTAAATCCATGTCAAAAAAGTAATGGCGGTACTTTTAGCTATTCAAATTACTATCAAATTTTGGTAGTCATTTTGTTCTTAGAGAACAATTTTTTCAAATTTATATACAGGTATTTATATACATGTATATACTTCGGATAAGAAGCGAAGCGTCTGAATGAAGCTCCACATTAATTCCCCTAAATTTGAATATTCTCAAACCAATTTACATTTAGAAACTTTTCGAAAATTCGTGTTAAGAATAAGAATGATTTGAGATAAAATAATTGATATTGATGTTCATTAATTTTTTTATATTAAGGTCAAGTAAGTCACTTTGATGATCTATTCATATTCTCTTTTTTTGCCCGTTATCGTCAGTCAGTCAGATTAGCATTCCCCTATGTGCTAAAATTTTCAATTTTCAGCATTTTATACTGAATAGAATGAATGTCTAAACCAATCGTGGTGTAATGCTTCAATATTAAAATGGAAACATAAATTGTAAATTTCAAGGTTTCTTCCTTCCGGTGGCATTAAAATGCATAAAAATATTATAAGCAATCTTTACAACGCTTTTTTACTCCTTGAAATCAAGCAGTCAAATGTTGGCATAATCGTGGTAAGCATTAGCATATAAATTGTTAAACTAATGACCCAAGGCCCTAGAAATGAAGCAAAAAAATCATTGATTTGACGTTAAAGATGAATTATACTTGTTTCTTTGAAATTTTCTTTACGTCTAGGAATCAGGGGCAACTTGTTTGCATGATGATTATAATTATACCTAAACAATATTGTGAAATCCATAACCTGGTTAAATTTGAAAGTCCAAGTGTGGAGATGCATTTTTTTTTTACACATGTATAATTGGAAATTAAATGTAAGAAAATATTCTTACTGTTGAATTATAAGAAGGCATAATATAATGATGCAATGAATATGTAATTCATGCATAACACAGCCCGTTACACCAAATGATCCAACGTTTTCAATTGTCTATAATGTCGCTGGTAAACCCTATCTTCTAGAGAGTGTTTCATGATTTCATTATATGTGAAATATAAATGTTAAGATAAAATCAAAAATGATATCTACTAGAATCAGAATTACGAAGCAATCCATATTAATTTCCACAGTGCTCGCCCACTGACATCAGACACGAAAAGATCCCAAGAAATTGACATGCAGACATGGGCACTTAATGTTTAACATGGCGGACGTTGTTAATATCGAGAAATATCAGTTACATATATAAATTTCAAAAAGATATTAAAGAGAAAACAGATGAAAGTGTAATTTAAATAAAGATTTTATATTATCTTTTGTATAAACAATTTCTGCTTTTTAAGATGAACATAATATGTAAAGTATATCTATATAGTTGGAAAATTATAGAAATCAGCCCCAAAAAGCATTTTCAATAGCGCACTGAAAAATTTTCTAAGTCCAAATTAAAAGAGTTTAGGGGCTGAAATTTTTATTATATACTCTACAGAAAATATGATTACATATTCTTTCTCGTCTTGAAAAGACAAAAAAAATGATATATAGAACATCAATATAGGATAACAAAGAAAAAAAAAAGACCCTTAAAACCTTTTTAATTTTAGGGAACTTCTTGTGACCTTAATTTCCACATTGAAATAATTCCTTTTTGGGGATGAAATTTTTATTTGTGGAGCTATCTTAATGTGCCTTATATCATTTTCTTTGTCTCAATGAGACGAGGAAAAATATGAAATCACTTTTATCATAAGACATCTTTTAAGATTTTTATGCCCTCAAAACTTTTAAATTTGGACTTAGAATTTTTTCGCACAAAATTGAAAGAGTTTAGGGAATGAAATTTTTATTATCTATCCTACAAAAAACCTGATTACATATTCTTTCTCGTCTTGAAAAGACGAAAAAAAAATGATATATACAACTTTTAGATAGGGTCAGAAACAAAAAAATTGAACTCAGAAACCTTTTTTCATTTTAGGGCTTTTATCTGACCTTAATTTTCATATTGAAATAATTCCTTATAATTATCATAAGACATCTTTTAAGATTTTTATGCCCTCAAAACTTTGAAATTTGGACCTAGAATTTTTTAATGCATTCCCAAAAAACTCCTTATTAGGGCTAAAGCGCACTAAAAATTAAGATATGGTATTATTTTTGGTATCAGTGTGTTATGAAAACTTTTTATGTAAATTAATTGATTTTGTTTTCAAATTTTGCAATATAGATAATTTTAAATATATTTATACTGAAGATTTGAGGCCCAAATACAAAAAAAGAGTACACAATAAAGTATTCGTAAATAAAAATGAAATTAATTAATGAAATTTTTATATACTAATATTCAAATATGATTCATAGATTCATGTCAATCAAAATTTATACTTGTGTACCTGTTGTTTGATTGACAGTTCACAAAATTTTGATCTTCGAACAGGTAAATTTCATTGGTTAGTGACACCTGTACCATACAGGTAAATTACCAAGTTCAAGTTCATTTATTTCGCTCACACCAACATCAGTGGTACATGAGGTACAATATATAAATTAGTCGTCATAATTGTAAGAAAAATACTAAATATAATTATGATACATTAGGATAAATGAGAGGCATAACATATGTGCAAAGTATAACATTAAACATACAATGAAAAAAGAATAAAAAAAGAAAAGAGGGTATGGTAGCATTTAACTTATGGAGGACAGACGGTGTCGTTTATTTTAGATATAAATATACAAAGGTTTTTTAAAGATTTTAAATTCGTCGATGATTGACAGGTCAAAAGCTTGCGACCTGTCAATCATACGAGGCGAACAAAGGTGTGAAATTTGATTGACAGGTTCAGTAGAGCATGTTAACTGACGTCCAGCACAGGTAATTTACCTGTACTGTTCAGGTGTTATCAACCAATAGAATTTACATGTTCATAGATCAAAAGCTTGTGACCTGTCAATCATACGAGGCGAACAAAGGTGTGAAATTTGATTGACAGGTTCAGTAGAGCATGTTAACTGACGTCCAGCACAGGTAATTTACCTGTACAGTACAGGTGTTATCAACCAATAGAATTTACCTGTTCATAGATCAAAAGCTTGCGACCTGTCAATCATACAAGGCGAACAAAGGTGTGAAATTTGATTGATGGATTATCCTGGGTTTTTTTCCCTCTAAAGTCAGTATATTTATGTAATATTTTATTAATTTATTTATTTATGTAAATATTTATTTTATTTCTGTCATTTTATGATTATTTATTTATTCATGTTTTAATTAATTAATTAATGGTGTGCAATTTGATTGATGGATTAGTCCTGGATTTTTTTTCTGGAATATGTTAAAATTCTTAGACTAAATATAATTTATAAATGATAAATGATAAATGAAAAAAAAAATTGATTTGATTTGAAAAATGAATAAGTTGCTCTCGTAAATTTATAATTGAAAATATATATTTATGAATTAAATTTTAATAAAAAAAAGAAAGAAAATACGAATCGATCAAAATTTTATCATTAAATATTGTTCTAAATAATAAATAAATAAAAAAATAAATAAATGAATTAACTAATTAATTAATTAATTAATTAATTAATACATAAATAAATAATCATAGAATAAAAGAAATCAAATGACTTTATAAATCGTGTATATAGCTGCATTTTTTTTTAACGAATTTACTTAATTAATGAAATAAAACCTATTTTCTTGCCGTTGAAAGCTTCGGAAACCTTTCAAATATATTTTTATCTTGTAGAACAATTATTCAGCAACAATTACTGATAAAAATTTTGGTAATAACGGCATTTTTAAAGCCACAGGTATCGGAACCCTAACCTTACCCCATGCCCTTGTTATTAATTATTTATTGCTCTATCGTTTCTCAGTTCTTTCAAGGTGCATTAAAAACGATTAAAAAAATTCAATCCTACTTGAAATTTAATGCTCTTTACAATAAAATTCTTCTCACATCTCTATCTTATTTCCTATAGGACCCAGAAGCGAAAAACCGAACCCCCGTAAGCCTCCGCTAGATCGCGCTTTGCGAAATTCCCTAAATAATTAAATTAAACCTAATTTCTCGACAAAGAGAGCTTCGGAAACCTTTAAACTATATTCTTATCTTGTAGAACAATTATTTAACAACATTTTAAGATAGAAATTGTGTGTATAGTTGCATTTATAAAAACCCAGCGGCCAAAATATCAAACCTACCCCCTGCCGTCTTTTATTATTATTGAATGCTCTTTCGCTTCTCAGTTCTTTTAAGGTGTTTTAAAAAATTAAAAAAGATTTAATCCTGCTTGAAATTAAATGCTCTTTACGATAATGTTATTTTCACATTCCTATCTAATACCGTATAGGACATAGAAGCCTAAAACTGACCCCACGTAAGCCTCATCTAGAGCGTGCTTTACGAAATTCCCTAAATAATTAAATAAAACCTATTTTCTCGACCAGAAGAGCTTCGAAAACCTTTAAAATACATCTTTATCTTGTAGAACAATTATTTAGCAACATTTCAAGATATAAATCGTGTGTATAGCTGCATTTTTAAAAACCCAGCGGCCAAAATACAAAACCTACCCCCTCCTGTTTTTTATTATAATTTATTGCCGTATTGCTTCTCAGTTCTTTTCAGGTGTTTGAAAAAGATAAAAGAGATTTCATCTTGCTTGAAATTTAATGCTCTATACGATAAAATTATTTTCACATCTCTATCTTATACTGTTAAGGACCTAGAAGCGAAAAATCGAACCCGTCGTATCATCCCTAGAGCGCGATTTACGAAATTCCAAAAATAATTAAATAAAACCTAATATTTCGACCAGGAGAGCTTCGAAAACCTTCAAAATGTATTTTCATCTTGTAGAACAATTATTCACCAACAGTTTGAGATATAAATCGTGTATATAGCTGCACTTTTAAAAGCCCAGCAGCCGAAATACCAACCCTACCCACTGCCGTCTTTTATTATTATTTATTGCTCTATCGCTTCTCAGTTCTTTTAAGGCGCTTAAATAAAGATAAAAAAGATTTAATCCTGCTTGAAATTTAATGCTCTATACGATAAAATTATTTTCACATCTCTATCTGATTCCGTATAGGACCTACAAGCAAAAAACCGAACCCGCCGTATCATCCGCTAGAGCGCGATTTACGAAATTCCAAAACTAATTAAATAAAACCTAATTTCTCGACCAGGAGAGCTTCGGAAACCTTTGAAATATATTTTTATCTTGTAGAACAATTATTCAGCAACATTTTGAGATACAAATCGTGTGCATAGCGACATTTTTGGAGGGCCAGTGGTCGAAATACCAACCCTACCCCTTTCCGTATTTCATTATCATTTATTACTCTTTCGCTTGTCCGTTCTTCTAAGGCGATCTAATAAAGATTAAAATTATTAAATCCTGCTTGAAATTTAATGCTCTTTACGATAAAATTATTTTCACATCTCTATCGCATTCCGTATAGGACCTAGAAGCGAAAAACCGAACCCGCTGTATCATCCGCTAAAGCGTGATATACGAAATTCCAAAAATAATTAAATAAAACCTAATTTCTCGACAAAGAGAGCTTCGAAAACCTTCAAAATATATTTTCACCTTGTAGAACAAGTATTTAACAACATTTCAAGATATAAATCGTGTGTATAGCTGCATTTTTAAAAACCCAGCGGCCAAAATATCAAACCTACCTCCTCCTGTTTTTTATTATAATTTATTGCCGTATCGATTCTCAGTTCTTTTCAGGTGCTTTGAAAAAGATAAAAAAGAGTTAATCTTGCTTGAAATTTAATGCTCTATACGATAACGTTATTTTCACATCGCTATCTTATACTGTTAAGGACCTAGAAGCGAAAAACCGAACCCGTCGTATCATCCGCTAGAGCGCGATTTACGAAATTCCAAAAATAATTAAATAAAACCTAATATTTCGACGAAGAGAGCTTCGAAGAACTTTTAAATGTATTTTCATCTTGTAGAACAATTATTCAGCAACATTTTGAGATATAAATCGTGTGTATAGCTGCACTTTTAAAAGCCCAGCAGCCGAAATACCAACCCTACCCCCTGCCGTCTTTTATTATTATTTATTGCTCTATCGCTTCTCAGTTCTTTGAAGGCGCTTAAATAAAGATAAAAAAGATTTAATCCTGCTTGAAATTTAATGCTCTATACGATAAAATTATTTTCACATCTCTATCCTATACCGTTAAGGAAATAGAAGCGAAAAACCGAACCCGCCGTATCATCCGCTAGAGCGTGATTTACGAAATTACAAAACTAATTAAATAAAACCTAATTTCTCGACCAGGAGAGCTTCGGAAACCTTTGAAATATATTTTTATCTTGTAGAACAATTATTCAGCAACATTTTGAGATATAAATCGTGTGCGTAGCGGCATTTTTGAAAGGCCAGTGGCCGAAATACCAAACCTACCCCTTTCCGTATTTTATTATCATTTATTTCTCTTTAGCTTGTCAGTTCTTCTAAGGCGAGTTAATAAAGATAAAAAAATATTTATTCCTGCTTGAAATTTATTGCTCTTTACGATAAAATTATTTTCACATCTCTATCTTATACCGTTAAGGACGTAGAAGCGAAAAACCGAACCCGTCGTATCATCAGCTAAAGCGCGCTTGGCGAATTTCCCTAATTAATAAAATAAAACCTAATTTCTCGACAAGGTGAGAAACGGAAACCTTTAAAATACATTTTCATCTTGTAGAACAATTATTTAACAACATTTTAAAATACAAATCGTGTGTATACCTGCATTATTTAAAAACCAGCGGCCGAAATACCAGACCGACGCCCTGCCGTCTTTTATTATTATTTATTGCTCCATCGCTTCTTAGTTCTTTTAAAGCGCTTTAATAAAGATAAAGAAGACTTAATCCTGCTTGAAATTTAATGCTCTTTACGATAAAATTATTTTCACATCTTTATTTGATTCCGTTTTGGACCTAGAAGCGAAATCACCCCCTCCCCCCCCCCCCCCCCCCCCCCCCCGTGAGCATCCGCTAGATCGCGCTTTGCGAAATTCCTTGAATAATTAAATAAAACCTAATTTCTTGCCAAGGAGAGCTTTGGAAACCTTTAAAATTTATTTTCATCTTGTAGAACAATTACATAACAAAATTTTAAGATATAAATTGTGTGTATAGGTGTGTTTTTTAAAGCACAGTTGCTGAAATAGCAAACCTACCCCCTGTCGTCTTTTATTATTATTTATTGCTCTTGCGCTTGTCAGTTCTTTTAAGGCCCTCTAATAAAAATACAAAATAGTCAATCATGCCTGAAATTTAATGTTCTTTACGATGAAATTATTTTCACATCTCTACCACATGCTTTAAAGAACCTAGAAGCGAAAAACCGAACCCCTGTAACCCTCCGCCAGAGCGCGCTTTTCGAAATTCCTTAATTAATTAATATTAATTAATTAATTTCATTAGGGATTTTTAGAGAATCTAAGGTATATAATAAAAAAATGGGCATCTAGTAACCACTTTTTGAAAAACTCTACATTCTCCAACATTTTTATAATAAAGTTTCATTTAAATTAAAAGATTTTGTTCTTAAATGAAAGAATACATTAATTGAAACTAATTAAAGTTAAAATTACATAATTAAGTATATGTCAATAAAAATAATAATAAAAATAATCAATCCGCTTGAAATTTAATGTTCTTTACGATAAAATTATTTAAACGTCTCCATCTTGTACCGTAAAGGACCTAGAAGCGAAAAACCGAACCCCGTAACTTTTCGCTATGGCCCGCTTTTCGAAATTCCCTAATTAATTAATATGATTTAATTAATTTCATTCGAGAATTTCGGAGAATCTAAGGTATATAATTGAAAAATGGGCATCTAGTACCCACTTTTTGAAAAACTCTACATTCTCCATCATTTTTATAATAAAGTTTCATTTAAATTAAAAGATTTTGTTCTTAAATGAAAGAATACATTAATTGAAACTAATTAAAGTTAAAATTACATAATTAAGTACACTTAAATGAAAATAATAATAAAAATATTCAATCCTGCTTGAAATTTTATGTTCTTTACGATAAAATTAGTTGTACGTCTCTAAATTGTACCGTAAAGGACCTAGAAGCGAAAAACCGAACCCCGTAACTTTTCGCTATGGCCCGCTTTTCGAAATTCCCTAATTAATTAATATGATTTAATTAATTTCATTCGAGAATTTCGGAGAATCTAAGGTATATAATTGAAAAATGGGCATCTAGTACCCACTTTTTGAAAAACTCTACATTCTCCAACATTTTTATAATAAAGTTTCATTTAAATTAAAAGATTTTGTTCTAAAATGAAAGAATACATTAATTGAAACTAATTAAAGTTAAAATTACATAATTAAGTATACGTCAATAAAAATAATAATAAAAATAATCAATCCTGCTTCAAATTTAATGTTCTTTACGATAAAATTAGTTGTACGTCTCTAAATTGTACTGTAAAGGACCTAGAAGCGAAAAACCGAAACCCGTAACTTTGCGCTATGGCGCGCTTTTCGAAATTCCCTAATTGATTAATATTATTTAATCAATTTCATTAGGAAATTTCGGAGAATCTAAGGTATATAATTGAAAAATGGGCATCTAGTACCCACTTTTTGAAAAATTCTACATTCTCCAACATTTTTATAATAAAGTTTCATTTAAATTAAAAGATTTTGTTCTAAAATGAAAGAATACATTAATTGAAACTAATTAAAGTTAAAATTACATAATTAAGTATACTTAAATGAAAATAATAATAAAAATATTCAATCCTGCTTGAAATTTTATGTTCTTTACAATAAAATTAGTTGTACGTCTCTAAATTGCACCGTAAAGGACCTAGAAGCGAAAAACCGAAACCCGTAACTTTGCGCAATGGCGCGCTTTTCGAAATTCCCTAATTGATTAATATTAATTAATTATTTCCATTTGGGATTTCTGGAGAATCTAAGGATATAATTTTAAAAATGGGCATCTAGTACCCACATTTTGAAAAACTCTACATTCTCCAACATTTTTATAATAAAGTTTCATTTAAATTAAAAGATTCAGTTCTTAAATGAAAGAATACATTAATTGAAACTAATTAAAGTTAAAATTACATAATAAAGTAAACGTAAAAAAAAAATAATAATAAAAATATTCAATCTTGCTTGAAATTTAATGTTCTTTATGATAAAATTATTTGTACGTCTATATCTTATACTGAAAAGGACCTAGAAGCGAAAAATCGACCCCCAGTGACCCACTGCTAAAGTGCGCTTGGCGACACCCCCAAAATAATTAAATAAAACCTAATTTTTCGACGAGCAGAGCTTCAGAAATCTTTATAATATAATTTCATATTTTAGAACAATTATTCAGCAACATTTTGGAATAAAAATGTTTTGTATAGCTGCATTTTTAAAAAACCAGCGGCCAAAATACCAACCCTACCCCTGTCGTCTTTTATTATTATTTATTGCTCTTTCGATTCTCAGTTCTTTTCAGGTGCTTTAATAAAGATAAAAAAGATTTAATCTTCCTTAAAATTTAATGCTCTTTACGATAAAATTATTTTCACATCTCTATCTCATTCCGTATAGGACCTAGAAGCGAAAAACCGAACCCGCCGTATCATCCGCTAAAGCGCGATTAACGAAATTCCAAAAATAATTAAATAAAACCTAATTTCTCGACCAGGAGAGCTTCGGAAACCTTTAAAATATATTTTTATCTTGTAGAACAATTATTCAGCAACATTTAGACATATAAATCGTGTGCATAGGTTTTTTTTTTGAAAGGCCAGTGGACGAAATACCAACCCTACCCCCCGCTGTATTTTATCATCATTTATTGCCCTTTCGCTTGTCAGTTCTTCTAAGGCGAGTTAATAAAGATAAAAAATAATTAATCCTGCTTGAAATTTAATGCTCTTTACGATAAAGTTATTTTCACATCTCGGTCTGATTCCGTATAGGACCTAGAAGCGAAAAACCGAACCCCCATAAGCCTCTGCTAGAGCGCGATTTACGAATTTAGCTAAATAATTAAATAAAACCTAATTTCTCGACCAGGAGAGCTTCGGAAACCTTTAAACCATATTTTTGTCTTGTAGAACAATTATTCATCAACATTTTGAGATATAAATCGTGTGTATAGCGGCATTTTTTAAAGGCCAGTGGCCGAAATAGCAACCCTACCCCTTTCCGTATTTTATTATCATTTATTGCTCTTTCGCTTGTCAGTTCTTTTAAAGCGATTTAATAAAGATAAAAATTATTTAATCCTGCTTGAAATTTAATGCTTTTGACGATAAAATTATTTTCACATCTCGGTCTGATTCCGTATAGGACCTAGAAGCGAAAAACCGAACCCCCATAAGCCTCCCTAGAGCGCAATTTACGAATTTAGCTAAATAATTAAAAAAACCTAATTTCTCGACCAGGAGAGCTTCGGAAACCTTTAAAAGATATTTTTATCTTGTAGAACAATTATTCAGCAACATTTTGACATATAAATCGTGTGTATAGCGGCATTTTTAAAAGGCCAGTGGCCGAAATACCAACCCTTTCCCCTGCTGTATTTTATTATCATTTATTGCTCTTTCGCTTGTCAGTTCTTTTAAGGCGAGTTAATAAAGATAAAAAATATTTATTCCTGCTTGAAATTTAATGCTCTTTACGATAAAATTATTTTCACATCTCTATCTTATACCGTTAAGGACCTAGAAGCGAAAAACCGAACCCCCATAAGCCTCCGCTAGATTGCGATTTACGAATTTAGCTAAATAATAAAATAAAACCTAATTTCTCGACCAGGAGAACTTCGGAAACCTTCGAAATATATTTTTATCTTGTAGAACAATTATTCAGCAACATTTTGAGATATAAATCGTGTGTAAACCGCTATTTTATAAAGGCCAGCGGCCGAAATAGCAACCCTACCCCTTTCCGTATTTTATTATCATTTATTGCTCTTTCGCTTGTAAGTTCTTCTTAAGCGATCTAATAAAGATTAAAAATATTTATTCCTGCTTGAAATTTAATGCTCTTTACGATAAAATTATTTTCACATCTCTATCTTATACCGATAAGGACGTAGAAGCGAAAAACCGAACCCGCCGTATCATCCGTTAGAGCGCGATTTACGAAATTCCAAAAATAATTAAATAAAACCTAATTTCTCGACCAGGAGAGCTTCGGAAACCTTTGAAAGATATTTTTATCTTGTAGAACAATTATTCAGCAACATTTTTAGATATAAATCGTGTGTATAGCGGCATTTTTAAAAGGCCAGTGGCCGAAATACCAACCCTTTCCCCTGCTGTATTTTATTATCATTTATTGCTCTTTCGCTTGTCAGTTCTTTTAAGGCGAGTTAATAAAGATAAAAAATATTTAATCCTGCTTGAAATTTAATGCTCTTTACGATAAAATTATTTTCACATCTCTATCTGATTCCGTTAAGGACGTAAAAGCGAAAAACCGAACCCGCCGTATCGTCCGCTAGAGCGCGATTTACGAAATTCCAAAATTAATAAATAAAACCTATTTTCTTAACCAGGAGAGCTTTGAAAACCTTTGAAATATATTTTCATCTTATAGAACAATTATTCAGCAACATTTTGAGATATAAATCGTGTGTATAGCGGTATTTTTTAAAGGCCAGTGGCCGAAATAGCAACCCTACCCCTTTCCGTATTTTATTATCATTTATTGCTCTTTCGCTTGTCAGTTCTTTTAAGGCGATTTAATAAAGATAAAAAATATTTATTCCTGCTTGAAATTTAATGCTCTTTACGATAAAATTATTTTCACATCTCAATCTTATACCGTTAAGGACGTAGAAGCGAAAAACCGAACCTGCCGTATCATCCATTAGGGCGCGATTTACGAAATTCCAAAAATAATTAAATAAAACCTATTTTCTCAACCAGGAGAGCTTTGAAAACCTTTGAAATATATTTTTATCTTGTAGAACAATTATTCAGCAACATTTTTAGATATAAATCGTGTGTATAGCTGTATTTTTAAAAGGCCAGTGGCCGAAATACCAACCCTACCCCCTGTCGTATTTTATTATCATTTATTGCCCTTTCGCTTGTCAGTTCTTCTAAGGCGAGTTAATAAAAATAAGAAATATTTAATCCTGCTTGAAATTAAATGCTCTTTACAATAAAATTATTTTCACATCTCTATCTGATTCCCTATAGGACCTAGAAGCGAAAAACCGAACCCCCATAAGCCTACGCTAGAGCGCGATTTACGAATTTAGCTAAATAATAAAATAAAACCTAATTTCTCGACCAGGAGAGCTTCGGAAACCTTTAAAATATATTTTTATCTTGTAGAACAATTATTCAGCAACATTTTGACATATAAATCGTGTGAATAGCTGTTTTTTTAAAAAGGCCAGTGGCCGAAATACCAACCCTACCCCCTGTCGTATTTTATTATCATATATTGCCCTTTCGCTTGTCAGTTCTTCTAAGGCGAGTATATAAAGATAAAAATATTAAATCCTGCTTGAAATTAAATGCTCTTTACAATACAATTATTTTCACATCTCTATCTGATTCCGTATAGGACCTAGAAGCGAATAACCGAACCGCCATAAGCCTCCGCTAGAGCGCGATTTACGAATTTTGCTAAATAATTAAATAAAACCTAATTTCTCGACCAGAAGAGCTTCGGAAACCTTTACACTATATTTTCATCTTGTAGAACAATTATTCAGCAACATTTTTAGATATAAAACGTATGTATAGCGGCATTTTTAAAAGGCCAGTGGCCGAAATACCAACCCTACCCCCTGCTGTATTTTATTATCATTTATTGCTCTTTCGCTTGTCAGTTCTTCTAAGGCGATCTAATAAAGATTAAAAATATTTAATCCTGCTTGAAATTAAATGCTCTTTACGATAAAATTATTTTCACATCTCTATCTTATACCGTTAAGGACATAAAAGCGAAAAACCGAACCGCCATAAGCCTCCGCTAGAGCGCGATTTACGAATTTTGCTAAATAATAAAATAAAACCTATTTTCTCGACCAGGAGAGCTTTGAAAACCTTTGAAATATATTTTTATCTTGTAGAACAATTATTCAGCAACATTTTGAGATATAAATCGTGTGTATAGCGGTATTTTTTAAAGGCCAGTGGCCGAAATAGCAACCCTACCCAATTCCGTATTTTATTATCATTTATTGCTCTTTCGCTTGTCAGTTCTTTTAAGGCGAGTTAATAAAGATAAAAAATATTTAATCCTGCTTGAAAGAAGTAAGTGTGGTATATTACAAATATTTGCCCCCTTTCATATTTCAACAATATTTATAATAGAAGATGAACATGAGTCTACCTTTTCAATTATAACTTTATTTTATTGTTCTGATTCCCCCGTTGCCTAGCAACCACCCACGAAAAAGCAATGTTGAAAGCTCTTGGATTTAATATTTAACTGTTTTGGGAAATAATAACCAACAACAATATTTTCATTTTAGCTTTATAATGATCATATGTACTGAAAATTCCTAAACATTGCATTAACAAATTTATTTTGATGGGAAAACACCATAGCAACCACTCAAACATATCTTAGCAACCAGTTTATTTACTATAGCAACCAATATGAGTATGAAGTGAAGAAGTCAATACATGTCATATATTCATTAGCATTAAAGTTAATTGAAGTACTATTTATATCTAAGCTTCTATTTCACTGGTAATGCAAAACAAAATATTTCCTAGCAACGCTTAATAATTCCATGGCAACCACTTACTATTTCAGACATTAAAATATTTTAAAGAGCCACATTTTATACATAAAAAATATTGCACTTTTACATACAGTGCATCCCTATGGCACACATCAACAAAGATTCAATCCAAACTTTGTATATCAGAAAAGCTTCCTCAAAAAATATTTTCAGGTTTTAGGATGTTATGGATGTATGGTTACCTTGGCAACAAGTCTCAAATTTGGAAAAAAAATAATATTTGATCATTTTGAAATCTTATCGCACATTTTTATGGTCTAACAGGGAACAATGGTCTTTGCTGAAACACAAGTTTAAGGCTTCATATTTCATATTTATGGAAAAGTCAATAGGGTATAATCCTATTTTCTGGTGTTGCCATGGAAACAAAACAAAAATTAGCAATTTTACAATCTGACTTTTTTAAATCTTCAGATTAATAGTACATACATTACAGTTGCTATGGAAATGGAATCAAAAATGAAGATTAGCAATTGTTTTGTGGCTAGCATTTACACTGAATCATGCCATTGCCTAAAATCATTTCTAGGTTTAAAAGGTTATGACTAATAAAGAACAGTTTCAAAAAATGAGGAAGAGGTAATTAAAACATATACATGCATACAGGTAGCCTTACTTTGAAAATAAGATGAGTAGAATGTAAGAGATAGTTCATATTTTGCAATGCATATATGATCATGTAAAATATTCCATTGTCTTCAACAGTGTAGACATGTCATTCCTACACACACACACACACACACACACACACACACACACATATATATATATATATATATATATATATATATATATATATATATATATATATATATATATATATATATATATATATTAACAATTACATATAATCATATCTCAAACAGACCTGTATGAAGGGTTTAACATGTTTAAGGTTAAAGCTTATTTACTATCAATATCAGATTATTTGACAGTTAGAGACTGATTTGTCTCCCACCGATAAAAATCATCACATTTTACATGAAAATATCATTTTATGTATTATTGTGTATATCATTACAGACATTATACTAGTATCTTAATAATTTTATTTCAGCATAACTGATTCTTAACATATGTTTCCCTCTAAATTGTTTATCATTGTTACCCCATGTTTCCACCTTGAACATACCAGCAAAGGCAAATTCATATAAATTAAATGTAAAAAAAACCATCAAAGATATAACTATCCAATCAAATCTACACTGATTGCTGAAGCAAACATAAAATGTAATACATATATCATTTGAGATGAATTTCCTTTGAAAGATCTATTTAATCCTTAAGGTACTCCGATCCTTAGATTCTGAAAATCAGGCATTGACTAATTGAACAAACTTACAAAAATGTGTCTGAATTCTTAAAGTAACATATTTTTACCCACAATAATTCTTCAAACTGCATCTTAAAGTTAATCATATTATATAAAAAAAATTAATAAATCTGAATTAAATGTTCTAGAAATGCGAATAAAAAAACCACAATACATTTTCTATTCAAAATTGATCATCAACAAGCACATTTTAGAAATGAAAATCATAGGCATCCAGGCTTTTGAATAAATATCACAATGTTTATACATTTAAGGCAGCTGTAGTTTCTGTGGTAAGATTAAAATGAACCTCAATTTCTTTACAAACATGTATGTAATTTTAAAGTACTTTCATGGCGTAAAATTTTTTCCCTTCATAAGCATCATTTTGAGATTTTTTAATATAAATTAGGAATTTAAGAGTTATCTGTCCTGGCTGAGGATTGGAGTACCTTAATTCCTGAAATTCACTCCTCCACAATGTCACTATCTGAATCTTCTTGGTATGCCGCATTCAGAAAGTGACATTTAGGTCCAGGTCCAGATGACAGTGGTTCTTCACTCTGATGCCTTTTCCATCCAAGGAACCACAGTACACTGGACACATGGGCACAGCAACCAACCAGTCTTGCTCCAATTTTGCATGTACAGTACCAACCACAAATGGCCTCTACACTCTCCTCTCTACCTCTATATTTTATCCAAAGTGTGTGAAGAACATTTCTAGAATGGCGAGACTGAATCTTAACTCTCAAAAGATTTGGAAAATCATGGCATACCATAACTTCATAGCTGCCTTCATCTTTTAAATGTTCTCGTGTGTAATTCTCTGCATGTTTGACTTGATAAATACCTAATGTCAGGGAGCGTAGGTCATCGAGTGAAAGGACAGGGAAATCAGCAAGTTCAGAGGATGCATCAATAGCTGAATATACAGCACGGCGAGTCAACAGCTTATTTTCTTGAACAAGAACCTGGACTTCATTGGATTTCTGTGACCTTTCTAGCATTTTGATGGCAACACTTTCAGTCTCAGGGTCCATGCTACCAAGACAAGGCCTGAAACAGTTACATAGTGCACATACGATTCTAACAAAATCCCCAACCTGTGGAAGTAGCTTGTTAGGAATAACTTTGTCCAGTAGTCTCCACTGTTTAAGTCTGCCATTAGCACTCTCAACTACCCATCTTACTTTAGTGACCATTCTTGAGAGGTTGGCTTCCGTAGTTGTATGTTGCTTTTCTCCCCTTTGCAGATAGAATGGCATGTGGACTTTCAATCCAATATCTTCCATAAAGGTCACTGCATCCCTGAACCCTCTGTCAACTACGACCACATCATCTTCTTTCAACCATACTGGAGCAAAAAAAAATATCAATGTTATTACTTTTATTATATCTTGACTTCCACGAACTTGGGTCTATTGAAAAGACATACTTGTATTTCAAATCTGTAACAGTAAACATACCTTGAATGTTTTCTGCATTTTGAGAATACATATGCTTTGTTATGCTGGCATCATTGTTGTGACAATCTGCCACATATGGTCCCATAACACTTAAAATGTACCCATCAGAGGCCACAACCATCATAGGTTTCACTAAAGGACGGTTTTTATGGAGACTGTATGAAAGGCGCTGAAATTCGTAGTCATAGCTCTTTTGGATGTATATATATGTATCATCCAAGATGATAACAGCTTGATCTTCCTCAGTGGTGAAAAGCTTTCGGGCAATTGGAGTTGTATGATGCTGAGAGAATTCCTGATGACTTATATGTTGGAATCCAAGATGTTTTGGCACAAAATTCTGCATGAGAGCCTCTCTTACTGATGGAATTATTCTTTGAATCTGATATACAGAAAGCTTGAAGATTGTGGAAAGTATTGTGTTGGGAAGGCCAGTGCGGAGTTTTGTCAGGAATACAGCAAGACAAGTTCTCTTGGTACGGCTGGAATTGTTCCTTATATTCTTTAATTCATGAACAAGTTCTGCAAATTGCTCTTTTCTCAAGCCAGTGAGACACAAATAGTCTTCTTCACTCAGAAGAGATGGTACATCAAAGTTGAGGTAAGTTGCAGATTTGATGGTACTTCTAAGGCTAGATAAAAGCTTGCATATGTCAGTTCTTGATAGTTGTTCTTCATCTTTTGTTGTCGTTAGTCCTGAGAGTGCATCTTTATTTAGGTAGCCATCTTCAACATGCATCTTGCAACATCTGCTGTCATCATTGATGAAGATTCCCGTTTCAACAAAAGCTTGTACAATGGAGGACGCTGGGATATTTATAAGGCGGTTTCTGTTAGAGTATGGCTTTCTGCAAATGACACATTTTCTGTGACCTTTTGGCGTTGATGTTATGGAAAGGCATATTGATTTTGGACTTTTTAATGAAGGATTTGAATCTGAGTTACACGTGGGCAGAGGTGGGAAGTATTCTGGATCACTGCATATTAGAGTACATGTATTTGAGGCACCAACAACTGTTCGTTTGCGAGAAAAGGATTGGTAACATTTATGACAAACTACATCCTCCTTAAGTACAGCTCTCCCTAGTCGCCGCTCTGTTTCCTTTATCAGCGGTTGCGTTCTAACGTGCCTCCTTGACTCAGATCCACCGCAACTTCTCTGATGACACCAGCAACAGTCGTATGCTTTAGGCATGATGAGAAAGGTTGCTCCTGAAATCAAAATTTAAAAATATAGTGGTAAAAAATTGTTATAAGTTAATTTTCAAAGATATTTTCTGTATTTGCATAAATGTATAGTGCATGTACAATTACATGGATCAAAGAAAGGGTTTTCTACCATGATGAAAAAACACACAAGGGCCTTGACACTGTTTATTTGAATAATAAAATGCTTTAATTTGCTTTGTAAACTCTTTATGACAAAACTCTTTGTCGGTACTAAAACATACTATTAAAGATTTCATCAGCACAACACTTTCCATGCATCTTTTATTTCTTAATTAAATTATAAGAGTTATAATTATTGGTGTGTTAATGAAGCTTTGGTAATCTGCCCATAGGTTTAAAATAGGACTATTCAATTCAGGGAATTAATTTATGTGCCCTACTTCAGAATTTGTTTTATTTAATATATGAATTTCTGACCTTGACATTTAACTCTTTTATTTAATAATCAAAAGGGTCTTTCTTATAAGGAGTTATGAGGTAAAATATGATAGCAAAGTATATGAATTACTTTCTGAAAAATCAACTAGACACATAAGTGTTTTGAACTGACAAAGACAGCTAGACAGACAGAAGGGCATGTCCAAAATATAACCATGCAGTTTAGTGAATGTGTGAACAATACATGTAACTTGTGTTTATCTACAATGTGCTGATTTCATAACCTAGCTCAAATTCACATTACAATGTAATGCCTCAAATAACTGCAGATATCTTCAATTATTCAAAGATACATGTAACACCGGTACCAATTCATTTGATATGATTTATAATTTAATTATTATTAATAATATCTCTTTTAATAGTTAATGATATATTAGTGATATATCTGATTTATTGCTTAATGCATCAATGCAGTTGTTGATATCATTTGCTGATTTGAATGTGCACAATAATTTTGCTCTCTTTAATCTAATTTAATTGAAAAGACTAATTATAATTAATCTAATGAGTACAATAATTGAAAAGAAATGTTTTCTTCCTTTGACAATATTGTGTGCATTAATTTAATAATTGTTCTCTTCAATTAAATAAATAATTAAGGCTTGCAACTTATTAATTTACAGCTCATTTGTGCAAGTAAATACAGAAGAATGGACATTAACATACAGAGGATATAGTGTTCTCTTTCCATAATGTTATTTTGTACTAGATTTTGTACAATGCAATTGAATATGTTGATGTCAAAATGGGCATTTAATTAATCACAAAAAAAAAAAGATCTTCTAGGCTTAAAAAAAATCTGTAATTACATCTTTATGGTACATCCTTTTTTTTTAAATGTCCATGTTTGGGGGGTTTTTTTTTGTTTTTTTTTTTTTACCATTAGTGTATATGGGCTCTAAATTATACACTGCATAATTAATTTTTTTTGAAAGTCTTTTTCAATAAAATTAAAATGATTTTCTTGGAAATAATTTCGTTAATATTTTCAGAGGTGTAAAATTCATCTTCAGAATTTAATAAAATAATCCTTCGTCTTTTTTAAAATCAATTTTGAAAAAGAACCAAATTGATTTATTCATTGATTTTAGAAGTATGTATGATTAAAAATATTATAACTAATATGAACATGTATTAATTTTTTAATTCTCAATTATGTCAATATTCCAATCTAATTTTTATTCTATCAAATATACGTAAATGAAATATAAAGAACCTATAACAATAAATTCTTGATTCAAGAAGCTTAGAAATATCCCGTGTGGGACCTCAATGCCGATTATTTCCTTTGTATATTGCTAGGAAACTGTAAACAAATCCACCGATATGCAGTAGCCTATAAATAGATTATATCTGGTGTTTATACATTAATCCATGGACTTTAACTGTTACCATTAATTTCGATTTGGTATTCCTAGCTATTCTTTTGAAAAGTAGCTCCATTTTCCTTTCTAAAAATCGAAAAAAGCCTAGTAGCACATTCATTTTTTAACAGCAGCTGATATGTAGGCCTAAAGAACACTTTAATCTGTTTGCTTTGTATGTTTATTTATACATATATCTAAATGTTCACCATTTGATCACTTACCTAATATTGCAGTAATTACGGCATGCTGAAGGATTGCATATTTTCTGAATTTCTGTATTGTCAAGGATACCATGTAGGCCTTTTTCTCGGAAAGCAGGTTTCCATGCAACTCGGATCCTCAGACGATATTGATTTTTATTAATTCAACCAAGTTTTAGTCTAGATTCAGCAACATACTATGATTTTTGATCCTTCATTTAATTATTACAAGAAAAGTATTAATTTATTTAACTAGAGCGCTAAAATAGGTAAAGTATGTAAAACAAACAACATTTGTCACTTACGACCGAATTTCCTCGCGCGAAAAAGCACCGCGCAGCACAAGGATTTTCTTGATATTAAACATCGAGCGCAGTGTTGTTCAGGAAAGATTTTTTTACTGTCAGTCCTTATGTGTAATATCTTTCTTACTTGTTAATATGAATCCTGAACAAGCATGCGCTCACATTTAATTTTAAGAAAAATCACCGAGAATTGCACCGAATTTTGAAAATTTCCCCAAACATTGCTACTTCTGAGACTGTATTCTATTATACAACGACGCATAAAATTGAAAAAAATCCCAGACATAGTCAGATTGGATTCTCTTTTATTCAGTGATGTTCTAAAAAAGCATATATGATTCACTTCAAATTTTGAGAAATCAGGGGGCAGAAAAAATGCAATAGTGCACTTAGCTCTTTAATGCTCTTTACGATAAAATTATTTTCACATCTCTATCTGATTCCGTATAGGACCTAGAAGCGAAAAACCGAACCCGCCGTATCATCCGTTAGAGCGCGATTTACGAAATACCAAAAATAATTAAATAAAACCTAATTTCTCGACCAGGAGAGCTTTGGAAACCTTTGAAAGATATTTTTAGCTTGTAGAACAATTATTCAGCAACATTTTGAGATATAAATCGTGTGTATAGCAGCATTTTTGAAAGGCCAGTGGCCGAAATAGCAACCCTACCCCTTTCCGTATTTTGTTATCATTTATTGCTCTTTCGCTTGTCAGTTCTTTTAAGGCAATCTAATTAAGATTAAAAATATTTATTCCTGCTTGAAATTTAATGCTCTTTACTATAAAATTATTTTCACATCTCCATCTGATTCCGTTAAGGACGTAGAAGCGAAAAACCGAACCCGCCGTATCGTCCGCTAGAGCGCGATTTAGGAAATTCCAAAA
>NW_026930246.1:0-41686 GCF_032062105.1 Saccostrea cuccullata
TGTTAAGTTTTCGTTATAAAAATAAACCCTTATGTGAAACTTTTTACACAAGTTTTGATTGAGCAACTTTCCTCATGGCATGTTGATTTATTTGCTCTCATAATTACCGTAAAGTTTAGAACAAGTCATTCAAGAATTTAATCATCTTTTAAGTCTGTTATACAAATAGCCTACTAATATTTTCATTAAATATATTTAAATTTTTTTCCAGTGATTAACTTTTTAAGAAGCTTTTCATTCCTTTGACTTTTCAAGGAAGTTGACCGCCAATCTTTGCAAGTAAATAAATATTTATTCCAGGGACGTATTTAGCATTTACATTCCTACAAATGCACTTTGTTTCCTAACAGCAAACAGACTAGTCCTTTATACAAAGATCCTCAATGAGTATGGCACTGTATCCTGTCTTTTGTCTTGTTAAATTTTGCACTGGGAGAATAAACATTGTATACAGTTGCAATCTTGTACACTTGAAGGTAAAAAAAAAAATTATTTAATACATCCGAACTCCAAATAAAAATCATTGTACATGTACGTATATTGACGTTGAACGTTAACATTACATCAGTCTAAATTTAAAAAAAAAATATTTTATACAAAAAAAAAAGAAGATGAACGATATCCGATCATTATGGCCTTATTTTTCCTAATTAAATAAATAAACGTGACAAAGCGAAATTAATCTTTAATCACACTAAAATTCAGGGTAGAGTTTCATTTTCAATTAAAATTCTGTAGAAATTTCGTTAATTGTTACGTGTAAATCTGTACACTCGTGTTCAACCGCCATCTACAGAACAACAATGCCTATCAATTATAGGAGTTTTATCATCTTATCACCAATTTAATACCTTTTGCAACATTAATTTTTTCCTTCTGATAACGAATTTAATTATATATTCCCATATTCGGACTAATTTTCTATCTTCTTGCGCAAAACCTCACGAAAAAGAATTCATGCAATCACACTCAGGATAAGAACGTGATTTTCACCCACACGTAATTAGAATGAAATGTCTTTTTTACGGATAATGCGCTAATGAAAGTTTTAAATATTAGCATGCAATATTTGTTTCCGATTACAAAGAAACCTTATTTTTTCTGATCATTTACGACATTGAATAAAGGCAGTGAAATTAAGCATGCATGCTCGTAAAAGACGCCTTTATAATAGGTTTTGTTGAATAAAACTGAAATGTCTTCAAGCCGAGAAAATTAAAAAAGTATATATCGATCAAAATTTTCCATTATTTCCTATGTAGTTGAAGCAGACGCAGATTGTAGTATGTAGAAACATTAGACAAAAATTAAAAGACAATGAACATCGTCATTCAAAGGAAACAGAAATGAAAACATAGTAACTAATGAAAAATGCATTAGTTCCAACAATTATCTGTCAAAAAGGATCAACATTAGCCGAGACAGTTTACAAACAAAATTTGTTTAGAAGTATTAATTATGTCCTAATTTTATGTCTAAATTGATATTTTATCGCGTAAAATGACCAGTACAAGAAATTTCCGCAATGGACATCAGTCTGCAACCTCGTGTTAACATGTCTCGCTACATCTCGCGAGAGCTTTTATCCTAGACGTGACTTTTTGTCACTCAATTGGTCAGCCATGTTTGTGATGACGTCCTAGACGTGGAACATGGCCTTTGACAACTGCATATGATTGCATGTTAACGAGGCTCAAGGTCGGGCCTTTGTTGTACGTCGCCTACTCAGCGGTTTCGCACCTTTTGCTCATCCAGTTGTCATTTCGTTCACCGGTCCCAATACTGCAGGGTGATGGGGCCTATCGTCTTGTTCTTCCATCGGCTTTGGTCACTTTGCCACAACGAATTAATAATATATGTTAGTGTTGTCAGTTATTCAATTGACACAACATAATTAATGGTAATAATGACCAGAACTTTTGATGAAACCGACTTTCTGATTGTAAATAATTACTAAACAAGGATTTGCGGGAAAAACAGACAGACAGTATTGCATAATGAAAAACATTTCCTCCTTTTCATGCTGAAGTATTGCAAAATCAGTTTTATGGAGAGAAAAAACCCACATTTTGTCCAATTATCAGCAGTTGTTTTCAGAAAAATTGAAAAACTTTTGAAACATAATGTTTTTTTCGCCGAGAAACTGAGCTGACAGAAAAAAAACAAGTTCTGATGAAAATGCTTTACTTGTATTGCAGAATATAACTTAACTCGATATTAAACTTAATAAAGTTTCCTTTACAAAAACCCATTATTCTGACATCTCAGCGCTAGCTTGATAAATGGTAGTGAAATATTACAGTAAATTAAAGAATTTGTTGTTTGTTATTCATTTTTTTTTAAATTTATACAATTATTAATATAATTGCCAGTCATATATGTTAAAATATAAATTTAAATTAAGTAATTATTATCAGCTCATATATTTCTCTTTTTTTGTTCTCCTTAATTTGCCTTGTCATATACATTTCTACTGAATATATGCATGTATATATTTATATTTTTCAATGTTATATTAATAATGTTTACTTGTACATGTATGATTTTGACCTTGTATTGTGGAAAGGACTTATATAGGCAGTGCCTGCTGTCCAATCCAATTATGTTTTTTCATAATAAAATATTGTTTAAATTAGAATTTGTTGTACTTTATTTTTCAAAACCGGTGAAAAAAAATCTTAATCAGGATCAAAGTGAACGACTTGATTGGGCTTTTCAGATATATATTTATATAATTCCCACATATGGATGCAAATTAAAGACGCAAAGAATTAAACAAATGTGTAAATCCCTTCTTTTCGTATTGTTAGTAACTGATACACATAAATTAATGCTTGCACTAGTTAAAGAAAGTTAAATCTATTTCAAAATTGGCATCGGTACGAAGCCATATTGGACGTACACTGCAGAGAGTCGCGTCGCCCGCGTAATGCAGTGGTTAAGAGCGTCTGCTCTCGAGTCGCGAAGTAAGGAGTTGATCCTACGTCGCGGGTTCGAATCCCACTGTGGGACTTGGAGACCGGGACCGTATAAGCCGAGGTCCCGTGTCGCATTAGGTGCTGACACGAAAAAGATCACTCCCTGCTCAATGGCCCTGAGTGCCAAGTATAGGGCAACATTTGCAGCTCTCCACCGGCAAGTGATGGCGTATCCATATGAGTGAAAAATTCTCGAGAGGGACGTTAAACAACATACAAACAAACAAAACTAAGACTCGCTTACTACCAAAATTGACAACACCCCAAATTTGAAACACAAGAAGTTTGTTTTAAAGGGGCATAGGCACAGGATTGTTATCAAATCAATTTGGAATTTCTATAACTTAGTTAAGAAAAACTACTTCCATTTAATAAATGGAATTTTCATTTTCTGAATATTGTATAACAACAAAAATCTTCATAACTTTATAACAAACCCTTGCCGTTCTCTTTTATAGTTTAGGCCATTCCAAGTTTTTTCTATGTTTAGCGTCCGCGTGCGCCTTGGTTTTTGACACCCCATATAAGAAAAAACACACAATATCAGGAGTCCTGAAATTGATTAATTTAGTCGAAATTTTTGAATTTTGTAAATTTCTCCAAATATTTCTGTACAGTAAGTTATATTGGGTGTATTTTAAGCATTTAATCCCTTGTTTTTGCTTAAGAATAGATATTTCTTCTATTGAAGCAGTTTAGTTAGATCAAATTATTCGAAGGGCGTCATTTTTATGACTTTTAAACCTGTGTTTTATGTTTTGGCTTGTGTGTTTTTTGCGAATAGGTAGGTAGGTTTTTGAAAGATGGGTGGACGCTAAACAGAGAAAAAACTTGGAATGGCCTTACGTTACATTTTATCCGGGTTTTCGATTTGCTTAAACTAAATATATCACTGAACATGAACAGACAACATTTTATAAGTTTAACTTAGGCAGCTTAAAAACTCAAAATATTCAAGTACGGTACAAAAATATTATGAGAAACAAAGATCGAGAGTACCAGGAAGAGTTTGATTTTATTCCTGACTCGATTCTTATGGTTTTCTGGTTCCGTGTGCACTATTGTCTGAATTACATCAGCGCCATTTATAAATTAGTTACGGTCAGCGATTTCCACACCAGTTTCCATTAGGCTACTTTTCTAAGTGACAACCTTTAAATTTCCGAGATGGATAATGCATCAGTGGTACTCTATCGACGTCGGGTTTTTAGATGTTGTGAAGGGTTTGTCTCCTGTGACACTATGGAGAGGAGACCGGGGGATAGCTTTGAATTAGTCCCGGCTGAGGCGTAAATTCTGGTCCTGATTTAAATTCTCTTCATTGCCGGAATTCTATGGGTTGTCACGAAAGGAGAGGTGCCAATCTATTTACACCGGCAACTTGAGAAAATGTATCAATTAACCAATACATTACGAACCACGATTTCATTCCGAGGTTCTGGACAAATTTACAGCTATACCAAATCTCTCGAGACGACGGGTACGAGCCGGGGCCACTTAGATCCGTTATGAATACCGCTTAAGTACTTGAGGATAATTCTGCGAGATTGATGAATATTTGTTTTGTGTAGGAACTGTGTATAAAGTACCAAGAAAAACCGTTAGTCTCCATCTCAAGAGATTATTGGCGGTGACGAAAGCAATTTAGGTTTGTTTGGTGAAATCGCCCAAGCTTATGGCGAGTTCCTTATATAGCGCAGATCTGTTACCCATGCATTTTGTCATAAATCGTTCCACAGAATTCAATTCTTGAAATATTGCCCATCAGAAACGAAGAAAACTTGATTTTGTAAATTGACTTGCATTATAAAACGTGACAGTTGGGAGCGAAGAGAAAGAAGTAAATTGAGGAAAACAAGTATATTCAAACATATTGAGAAATATTCCATTTTATATTAAATTAGAGACATAAAACAGGGGAAGGCCTGCAACGGTTGTACCTGATATGATTTTTAAAAAGAAACAAAAAATTCCCAACTAAATTCTTGGATCTTACTATAATAGTATGCCAAAATATAAAGAATACAATGGCAAGGTGAGAGCTGACATCATTACAAAATTTTCGAGATCACAAATTACATCTAAGTGAAAAAAAGTTTAATTAAAACAAGTAGTTATAAAGCCAGCAATACAACTACTGTCTACTAACCACTACTGCCACTATTATTACAATCGTCACAAACCACGGCCAAAATGTATGATCCTCTCCCATTCTGGGTGAGAGCTAGGAGCGGACCCCGGACCGTGGGTTGAGACAATGTGCTCTTACTACTAGTAAACCATTCTTGGAGAGAGCTAGGACCCGTGGGTTGAGACGATGTGCTCTTACTAAACCACTCTGGTAGAGAGCTGAGGACCCGTGGGTTGAGACGATGTGCTCTTACTAAACTATTCTGGGAGAGAGCTAGGAACCGTGGGTTGAGACGATGTGCTGTTACTAGCCCACTATTGCTACTACTACTGTACCACTCTTAATACTACTAGTAATGTACAGTATATAACTTCTTCCCTATAACTATAACTACTTCCACGGGAACAACAACTAACAACAACAACAAAGGCAACTGACAACAACAACAACAAAGACAACTACTACTAAGCATTTAGATCATGGAAGAAACATTACTTTCAATTTAACTCAGTGTAAGATGAAATTAATTACATGTGTATTATCATGCTATGTTGATTCGGAAAATGTAGAAAAGTAGAAGCCGAAAATACACAAAAGATACAGTTTATTAGTCATAGTTCTCGGATGTCGAAGTATGAGGAACTAGTGGAATACAAACAGACAAATTAGATTTAAAGTTAATGAGCATACACGTATAACGAATCACTTTCGTGTCACAAATCGACATTGGACAATTGAAATATGCAAAATTAATTAAATCGCAAAAATCTCATTTTTAAATTTCATTTCGTTATGTAACACAAGCATAGAAAATCGTCAAATTGACACTGCTTAAAGTCGCCAAGGGATACTTCTATTGTCAGCTCAGATTGTTTTAAACAGGTTTTGTGCGGGAACGGAAAAGATTTGTGATCGAGTTACTGAAATCCTTTTCCCTTCAGTTTCCTCTTGCAATGACCATCAATGATGCACGATTTGTAAGAAGGAAACAAAGGTTGCTAGCAAACATTTTGCTGATGTTGATGAATAAGTGACAACATTCTCAGGTAAATGCTTTCAAAGGACAAGAGCCATTGTTGTTTGTCCATAATTTAAATAATTGTTTGAATAAAGGATATACGATGTCATTGATTTGTCACCATTTTTATTTTATTTTACAAATTCACGTTTACCATGTGGGGCCTTGTTCCTTGTCCCAAACATTTTTTTTTCCATTATAGAGTCAAAATAGAATAAATGTCAGAGCGACACCTGTAGGGAGCACTTTGCCTGGCGTTGGTCTATTCGTCCTTCTAAATGTCCGTCAGTCGCATCTTCTCAGGCTTTTCCGACAAGCTCCGAACACCCCTAATATTTACATTACCGGATGTTAAAATTTTATATACAAATAAAAGTCCCCTCTTATTTTTATATTAAAATATTAGAAAGGAATAAATTGGAAAGGGTTAAATATCTGCTCTAAAGTGTATTTACACTCTAAAAAAAGTTTTACTTGTTGTTTTTAAAATAAGATATTAGATTAAGAAAAACTAGTAATTATTAGTAATCCATTTAGTCAGAATAGCAAGTAAATGACTATCATAGTTAGTAATTGTAAACATGATTAGTAATAAGGATGAATTCATTTACTTATAAAATGATTTACTAAGTATCAATAGAATTACTTAAATTATAGGAATTGTATTACTTTAAGTTAGTAATGAATTACTCATTTTTGTTAAATTATTATTACTTAATTTAGAGATAATATGCTTTCTATTTACTAAATTTTATGAATTATTACTAAGTAAATGTAATTCTGAAATTAATCAAAATCTAGAATATTATTACTCAAAAGAATACTAAGTAAATGAAATACTTATCATATTTACTAAAATCGACATTATTTACTAGAAAAACTGCAAGGTACCGACCCTCTGACATGTGAGTACTACTCACAGATTTCTTTATTTGAGTTCCCTAATTGGGCCCTCTGAATAGTTTAATAGAAGAAATCTACTTATGATGGAAACAATTATATTTTCTATTTCTTTTGCCAATTTCTTTGTAATTATTTTATTATATATAACAATAAAACATTTGATTCCAAATTCGAAAGCCTTATAAATTGAATAAGTTGTATCTTTTTAAGGACTATTTTAAAAATGGTTAAACATTTCAAGTACTTAATTTCGCATTTTTATTAGTGTGACTTTTTTTTCACATGAAGATATATTTAGAAGAAAGATAACTCCTCCTCACAGACAATTAATGATTAGACTACCATATTTAAGTAAATACTGATCTGAATTCTCCTTGATTTAGTAAATAAATTTTTGTTTTAAGTAAATTGATTAATACAATTCAAACAAGATGTGTTTGTGAAACACCTATGCCCCTGTATGGCAACATAGCAAAGGTTAAACTTTTCTTATATGCAAATTTAAATTATTGGGATTTCTTGATATCTCCAAGGTCAAAAGGTCAAGGTTATTGGTATCTAATGAAAGGTCTTGCCACAAAAAATACATTTGTGAAATGTGGAAACACTTGCCTCAACCTTTCAGAAGTTATGGTCAAGGTTACCAATTTTGGAATGTAGGTCAAACTCCAAGGTCAAGGACAAAGGGACAGATTTGGTGGTACCCTAAGAAAGGTCTTGTCACAAGGATGAACTATGTAAAGTATGAATGCACTAACCCTAATCCTTTTAAAGATACAGTCAAGGTTTGCTTTTTAAAAGTGGGTCAAACTCCAAGGTCAAAGGGTCAAAGTTCTTGGTATCCTATGAATGGTCTTCTCAAAATGATTACATATATGTAAGTATGAAAACACTATTCCTTACCGTTCAAAAGTTATGGCCAAGGTTAAAGTTTTTTTTCACAAGGATGGAAATCTCCAGGGTCATGGTCAAAATTTCATAGTTGTTGGTATTCAATGAATGTTCTTAGCTTTCAACAAAAAATATATATGTGAAGTATAAATGTCCTGGTATTTACTGTTCAAAAGATTTGGATAAAGAATAAGTTTGGATTTTTTGTGTATAAGTGAGCTTTAAGGTCAAGGTAAAATTTGGTGATACTCAGAGAAAAGTCTTGTTACAAGGAATACACGTGTGAAATATGAAAGTCATAGCTCCACTAAATCAAAAGTTATGGCAAGGTTAAAGTTTCTGCAGATAAACAGACAAACATAGGGACAGCTAGACAGACAGTCGGACACGACAAAAATTATATACCCCCGAAACTTCGTTTACGGGGGCATTAAATTATTTATTATATAGTAAATAGTGGTAAAATGTAAGTAAAGACCAAGAAATGTTATTACTTATATACGCAAATCTAAGTAAATATAAATTACTAAGTAAAACTTTTTAGTGTGTAAGTAAAACAATTCTTTAAAATACAAAAATCAAGTAAAACATTTGAATCTAGTACATGTAATTGACATATATTTCAGTAATTGATTTTAAATTCTAAGTAAATGCTTAGTAATTATCTATTACTTATCTTTGTTATTTGAAGTAAAAAATGACTACTAAGTAAAACTTTTTTAAGAGTGTAAGGTCATTAATTTGTTTTCATTCAATAAAGTTGTGCTCTTAACTAATCTATACACAGATAAAAGGTAAAACTACACAAAGACAAGTGCATATTTACGTCAATGTTTACGATTGATTGATTCATTGTATATTGTTTAACGTCCCTCTCGAGAATTTTTCACTTATATGGAGACGCTACCACTTACCGGTAGAGAGCAGCAAATTTTGTCCTATATTCGGCACTTAGAGCCATTGAGCAGGGAGGGACCTCCTGCCATACAGGACCACGGTTTATACGGTCTCATCCGAAGGACCGGTCTCCACGTCCCACAGCGGGGTTCGAATCCGCGACGTAAGGATCGACTCCTTACTTCGCGACTATAGAGCAGACGCTCTAACCACTGCACCACACAGGCCACCAATGTTTACGAAAAAAGGAAATCATGAACGCTTGTATTAAAACGTATTACACTCGATATTGTTTTTTTTCGCTCGTCTGTCACACATCATACCAAGGCAGGGTTTGATACGAAGCAAATGTATGCTCGGAAGAATTACTTTTGCACAACGGATACTGGTATCCCGACCTTTAAATTTGACCTTTGAACCACTGCGTGTACTTTTCAAAGTACACCATTATGCTTATGTACACACATTTTGTTTTGTTTTTACAGGTAAGTTTGTGCTATATGGCAAGTACACTGCTTGTCAAGAGACACGCTGGAAAGCATCAAACTAAAAGATATGGTCCATCTGAATTTGACCTTAGGCCTATTTTCAAAAATACTCTGAACAGTTATGCTATGAATTTTGAGAAGTACAGCTTCGTTATCTAGCATTTATAGATATGGCTGTATATTGGGATAACAAGAAACACAATGCAAAAAATATGGAAAAAATATATACATATCATGATACTCAGTAAACTGAGTTATCAAATTTACATTTTCCCCCCAAGATTGGAAAATGTTATTTCTATAGAATCCGGAGAGACTAGCTGCAGAACTGTAGCCCCCTGTCTAAGAAAATTCAAACAGATAAAGCAGAGAGCCGTTAAATGTAAAAAAAAAACAAAACAAAAAAAAAAAAAACTTCGATTTACGCCGCCGTTTTTTTTTGTCGCTATTGTAGGTATTTATTTCGTGTAGTTTAAAACTTTCTCTGGCTATTAGAATGATAGGCTAATAATTAATCATATATTTAACTCTTACTACTTTTATGCAATAAATAGTTACTTGTATACGTAGGGCTCATGACAGGTGTGACCGATCAACAAGGGAAGCTTACTCCGCCTTGGTACCTGATCCCACCTCTGGAATTACCAGAGATCCGTGTTCTAGGCCTGTTTACAGATTTACATGCATATTGGTTGTATTTTTTTTTATATTGACCAATGTTCCTTAGCTTCAACTATTTCATTTTTCAATATCAGGATTGTGTATTGTTTTAAAAGGGGTCGACTGGGGTTTTCGCGCATCATAGTTAAAAAAAAAGCGTATTTTTTCAGTTAAAGCAACTATTTTTGCTTAATTAATAAAAGTCATATACACTAACTGACTAGTATATAAAAGACTTGGTAGACATATGCAGAAAAACAAATTGCACTCACTTTAAGTCACTAATTATTTCTTCTCAAACAGTGTTTCTGAACTGAAGAGAAAATCATGCAAACGTGAAATAAGCACTGAAATATTTCGCAATTGAAATAAAAAAAGTTTTGGAACATGTTCTTAATTGCCAACATGCATGCATTGTCGTGAATTAAACCACAATTACTATGTTTTCGTTGTGATTAACATATATTTGGGGCATGTTTTTGGAGAGTAAACAAACATTGATTATGCATAAAAATTTCCCCCTCGTCGTTAAGTTCGATGAATACGAACGCACCATCTAATGTGTAAAAAGTGCGACATCGATAGAGTTGTCAGAAATATGTCATCACGCGGACTAGGACAAATGGAGTGACACGGTCCCCAACAAACGGCAGGGGAAGTAAATACCTTGGCGACGGGACCATTGCCTGATAAGCGGTCTTTATGAGATTTTAAACAAGGTTCACCCCAATTTTAACATCTCTACTTCTGCAAATGACGGGTTACTCTTCCTCTTCATTGTAATTCCCAACAAGTCCTGTCGTCTGCTTTTCAGGAGTTAAAGGTTATTGAGGTGCTTTGGTAAAAAAGCCGAAAATTACTGTAAAAATTAAAGTGATTGAAGGTAACTCGGTACAAAACAGGACTCGATGACGAGAAAATGTATAGATTGATCGGTTTTGATGTTATTGAAACTGTTAAAATTGTCTGAACTAATTTCAGTATTCCAACAAACTTATTCAAACAATAAATCTTCAGGAATATACTTCTTAAACAAACAGAATTAATCTCTCTTTGCTATAAAAAAAATCCAACAGTAATACGGATAATCGATAAAAGTCGGTTTAAAAATCAGAAGAGTTTTTTTTTTTTTAAATATCTTATTCTGCTGTTTTTTGAAACTAAATGTAAAAGCAACAGATTTCATTTTATTTACGCAACAAAATTGAAACAAAAAGAATCAAAGGGAAAATGAGAAACCGAGACGAGTAAATGGTAATGCTAGTTTGTCCTTACTATATGAAATCTTCGCTCCAGACTTTATTATGCGAAAGCTCTAAAATATGTAGAACTAGACGAGAAGAGATACTTTTGATAATAGAAATCATGAACTGGCGGACTGTTTCTTCCTCCGGATTTTTGCAGTCAAATAATGCGTTCATTTCTAAAGATTTACGACAGGTTCTAAATGGTGATAATTAGATGATTTTGGCGATATTACCAAAGATAACATCGAATAAACGAAATGTTTTAAGAAAATGTCGCATCTCGTGGCCATTATCTCCAGAGTAGGAAAAAAAATATTTAATAGACGCCGAGAAAAAATGGCGAGCTTTGGCAAGATTACCCGCTAAATTAATACTCTTAGCTAGAAATTTCCACTGAACTGGGTACGGTGTCACGTGACAAACGCTCGTTAGCCGAAAAATGATGCAAGGAGCGGAGTTTATGGGAATTAAATTGAACTGAAAAGTATCTTCTCCCTAAAATGTGGCTTTATTGTCCATTTGTAAGTCAATCGGAAGCTTTTGTTTAGAAAAGAAGCAGTAATTGATACATCATAAAAAGAAATGCGACTTGTAATGTACGTTTGTCGTTACAACTAATGATGTGAAATGACAACAGAGAATTTTAATGAACTCAGTGTGTACATATTATGCATTTGTAATAATGAACGACCGGTTTTCCTTCGAACAAACACACTATTAAATTGTATGTTATCAATCAATCAATCTGGGTTTTATATTTTGTTACAGTTTAGCTTACAATGCATCTATCATTGTGAAATTACATTACACGTTTCTAAGAAACATTTCTCCATGAAGTACTTTTCTTTTGCCTAAAAAAGCTTTCTTATTCAAGCGGAAAGATCAAATGCTGTCTCTAATCACTCTTTGTATAATAATTGAAAAAAAATAAGAAATAAAATTTAATTTTTTAATTAATTTGCTTGCAAAAGCACCTAAATCCTTATTTGTAATTAATCCCTTCATTTCACACTCTTTTTAAGGATAATATATACATTTTGATGAAATCTATTAAGCATGAAAATATTATCTAACGTTCATTTTCGCACATTTCTTTGAAAAAATTGAGGTAAGACGGAATCTGATGTTCGTCTCCATTGTTGCCGATAAAGCTGACAGTTAGGGGTGACACTAACACACGCAATCTGCCTGGCCATCCCTCAACGGACACTCGCAGGCTACCAAACATAAATTCTTCCTGTCGTTGTTTATTTTTTAGAAAATAACAATTTATCAACACTCGTAAACATGACATGTTGTATACGTTTTATGGACCAACCAATGATATTATGTAGCCATAAAATCACAAAAAGCATTTGCCGATGGGGGTTGACACCGGACAGTCGGGAATTTGGGACGGACGCTGACGAATTGAACGGGTTTACCCCTGGAATACAGATGGGAATGATTAGAGAAAAATACAAATAGACACTGACACTGGATCGGGGAAATGACGGGCCGGGAACACACGCACTCATATCATAAAAATAATTTGTACTATAACAAAGAATTTTTTGATATACATGTACATGTATTGTAAGTTTTTCTTTGAATGACAATACAGTTTTTAAAAAATTAATTCCAGTATATCAAAACATTGAAAACAAAGATTTAAATATAAATCGGTGATAAACGCGATATGTGACAAAAAATGAACGATATTCCAACTCAGTGGATTTTTTTTTTTGAAAGAATTTTCAAATTTTATCTTGGATATATATTTAAAATCGCTGTGAATAAGTAGAAAACATGATATATCTTTATATTTTAAGTACACACAATAATTAAAAAATAATTGCCTGGATTGGTGAATATCTTTGGAACTTATTTTGGTTGTAAATGATGCGAGGAATAAATTTTTAAAATATTAAGAGACGGTTTCTTTGTGTGATGTTCAAAATTATGCAAAGACCACAACTTTTCCCCATTTTAAATGACATTACTGTGAATTAAATATTTATTATATATGCGCTAAAATATTAATTTCACTTTAATAAACATGACCTAATTTTAAATGTTTTTATACACGATTGTTTGCATCATCAATCCTTAATAAGATGCATTTTTTTCATCAAATATTGAATTATTAGTTTGATATTTAAATAAATGATATAAAATCAGAATTACATACATGTATAACTTGACATTATAAAATATTTACAGCAATTTATTTTAATTTTTTGTCACAGAGACTAAGGAAAAAAATTAAGAAAATATATATTTGTTCCATTTATTTTGTTTCAAAAATAAAAAAAAATTGGAAATGTAAAAATATTGAATATTCTTATTGGTTTATCAAAAATATCTATTAATTTATTTCCATGTGAACATGCATAACACAAGAATAAATGTGCGTCTGGGTTGTGAAATACACATAAGTAATAAATTATTACAAACTAGGGTAATTGTCGTGTGTGTAAATATCAAATGCTTTTTGTTGGTTTGCAGTAAATCAGTGGCTTGACACGCAGGGTGCGTTCGGCTTGACCAGGTCCCTGATGCGCCACAAAAAGGAAACGTGCTGGTGCAACTTTTCGACAGCACGGTGCCATGACCATCAAATTGGAGCTTACTGATCATGGATTTTTTGTCTCTCTTAAAAATGTTTTAATTTTTTTTTCTTTGCGTCATCGATTGAAGGTTACTGATCATGGATTTTTTTCGTTTACCTACAAAAATGTCTATTTTTCCTCACATCAAAAGTCGGAATTTCGAGTGACAAGTAAAGATTTTTTTCATGAGTTTACTATTAAATGTCTCCGCCAAACCACTGTCTGCCTCCCTAACCAACACACAATCCAATACTCTGTCTTATCAAACATATTTAAAACTTCTACATTAAAGTCAATGATTTGCATTGGAGTTCGTTCCACCTTGAGTTAATCCATCATAGTCAATCTGTGTCTTATACCTGAAAAGGTTGGGGGAGGGGCTCTTTAACTTTACATGGTGGGATAAAAGGATACAGTTCGTCATAAAACGAGAGATCTACTAAGCGCAGTTCATTACAGGGGCAAGAGAAGCAACTCTTCAAACATTTACGATTTGATGTATCATGCAATAATAAGTGAAACATCCACCACCACCCCCTAAGAAAACCCAAACACCTCCAAGAACTTGTAAATAAACAAATTGTGTTTTCCCAAAATGAGTGAACAATAATTTAAAGAAAAAGTATCGTTATTCATGTGGATAGCAAACTTTTGGCATTATTTCAAAAATAAATTTTCACCAACACAAATGATTTTTTTTTCAATAATTTAAAATTTCAAAACTGGCATCCCTCGGAACGATAGGTTAATATACATGTACGTATATCATTAATCAAATTATTTTTTACATATGCATTTATTTCATTATTATATTGGAAGAATTATTGGGTGATTAATATTAACATTTGTACTCGTCACCTTTAATGCAAGACTTCAAATTTTTTAAAAGTTCTATTTAATTAATCTTAATATATAAAATCACTTTTATTAGAAGAAAAACTTAGCACATGATTTATACTGGAAATTAATTTTATATACTAGTATACAGTAGACAATAATGGCAAATTAAACCACTGTGTATCTACATGTATTACATTAGAAATGTAGAACATTCAATTACTTCAAAAAATAATAAACAGATTTGCTTGGAAGACATGACAGTATTTGATATGAAATAAAGATATAGATTTGTTATCCAGGATTTGATGACAAGTCGGTAGACGCGGTGCTATATGGTATTATAACGGAACTGAACTGTCGCAGCTTTTCCGTTCGCATTAGCGACTTTTGCGTACGTGGTAATTACACTCGGTTAGAGCGGCGAGGAATTGCAGACAAAATCTTTGAAAACTACCTACTTTTCTGATGAAATTGACGGGTACCTGAGAACATGATGAATTAAAGAGCAGAGATTGTCAATGTTCGGATCCTGACGGATTTCATGTGAGATCTAATGAAGCACGTTCATTACCAGAGTCTACAACCCACACGACTAATCACTAACGGTCTTTTCACCTACGTGGATTAAAACGGTGATTTCGTATCTAATTTACAGCAATGATCCGATTTAAAGGAAGAAAAAAAATACTCAATCTGTAAAAGTCATCCGTACTTAACACACATCCAGTCATGTCCGCCGAGTTCAGTGGCATCACCTGAACTTACTTTTACATTTATATGGATAAACATGGACAAATCATTTTATTTAGAGTTTGTAAACGTACAGTAATAGGGCCTGAAATGACCAAATTTTGGTCTCAAACGGTATACAGTTATGTTCTCAATTACGAATTTACTCACAGTCTTCAAAATCAAATTTTTAACATTATAATACTAGCATGTATTGGTTCATACTATTAAAGTTGAATTGTATAGAGTCTTGCTTCAACTTATTAAAAAACTGCTTTTTGGATATTTCATTTATTAAGCATATCGAATGTTAAATTTGAGAAAAATACATTTTAAAATAACAACCATATAATTGTATTACATGTATAAATTATTCCAACAATGCAAAACCAGTGAATCATTTTCATAACCAATATGTATAGATGTACAATATCACAATAAAATACAGAATGTGTCAATGCATGCAGTTTTGATGAATTTCACATATTTTTCAACGTCTAAATTCATCTTTTTATCCATAATATACTTTAAAACTTTTTCACATTCAATTGTCATTGAATTTGATAAATTATCAAGAAAGTGTATATATAATTTATATATTTTAAAATTTAAACATTTAATCACGGAGTTAATGACACAACATTACAATCCACTGGATTGAACTTCCGGTTCCCCCTGACGTCAGCTGGAGTCAGGTGACTCGTTGCTGGTGCTGAACATAGGGTCAATGACGTGTTCCCGTGTCAGCCCAATACTGGAGCCAGAGGACGTACTAAGGTTCTCGTTACTACCAATAAAGGCATCTGTACAGGGATAAAATGTATCAAGTTAACCAAAGGAGACTTTAGAATGTAACATCGTTTTCTATACAGGGATAACACGTATCAACATTTAACCACAGCAGAGTGTACAGCTGCAGAACTGCTGCTCTATTGTTTGATATAAAAGTCTCTGATCATCACGCTACAAATACAATATAAATGTAAACTGTAGAGGTACTTGTACTGTGAGCACTGATCTCACTAAATGATTCCTCCGCCTCAAATATGATTATGGGGACAAAATCCATGTTTTGCCCTGGGAGACCCGAAATATGGGTCAGATCAAAAAGTAAAGTAGGAGGTGCATAATTGCAATATGTAATAATCTGTGAAAGTATCACTAAATTTTATTTAGTGGTATAGGAGGGGTTGCAGATCAGAGATGGGTATCCTTCAATATTATAGAAAGAATGGCAGTGTTGAAGACGATATTTTGCTAAGGGAAACATGAAAAGTGTCCAATCAAAAAGTAAAACAGGGTGCGCACAATGGCAATATGTAACAAAGATTCTTTGAAAAATTCATTAGATTTCAATCAGTGGTATAAGAAGCGTTGTTGATAAGAGATGGATTCCCAAAAGCGTAAAAGACGGACGGACGGATATCCCGATCACTATAATATACATGTACATATACACCCTCCCACTTTTCAAGCGGGGGCATAATAATTTGCTATTTACGGTGCATGATTTTCTGCTCCCTGTTTGGGAGAATTCTCCACTTTTCAGCATTGGTCAGTCAGCTACTTTTCACTTACTAATTCTAGACACATTTTTTTTAAACCAATGTAAGTATTTTATCAACCTATCAAACCCTTTATAGTCGACTATAGAGACCAATAAACTCGCTTGTTTTGGAATTTTCTACCATCCAACAAAAATCAAAACAAGTGATTTTATTGGTCTGTAGGGATAAGTATGAAGGGTTTGGACGTTTATTAAACATGCAGATTGGTTAAAAAAAATTGTAAATTGTGGAGTGAAAGGTAATTGATTGACCAGTGCTGGAAAGTGGAGAAGTTCTCAATAGATATACACTGATAAAACGTATCAACAGTTAACCAAAGAAGAATTTAGAATGTACAGCTTTAAATATACACATGGATAAAACTTATCAATAGTTAACCAGAGGAGAATTTAGAATGTACAGCGTCAGAACGTATCAACAGTGAACCAGAAGAGAGGTTAAGCCTAGAAAGTCATCAATACAAGGTTAGAACAGATTTTAATGACGCAGTCCTGTTCATTTTTACGTTATTGGAAACATTTTAAAATAAATTTCGTTTTTTATGACTCCTGGGGTAATGAAGGGGAAAAATATGTCATATCGTAATGAAATGTCACATAAACTCCGGTAAAATTACGTGATCATAAAAAATGTCTTTTGTCCCCATTTTTAATTTTGAGACGACCAGTTGTCCTAAAGAGGCGAGTGAAACAATGTTTTGGAGAATACTCTCCTGGCGGGAATAAAAGTAAACCCACGACATCCAAAGCCCCCGGTCCATAAAACCATCAACAAGCAATCTGACCTATTCTATACAACTGTTTTCTCTGCTATCTCTTTGTTATAAATAGTGATTAAAATGAAACAGTGATGACGAAGATTAAAAAAGATGCTGATTAATAATTCCCTCTCAGGTAACCGATCCACCTCTCCCGGCTTCATTATCTTACCGTCAACAATATAGGCTCTTAATCCAAAGCCCGTTATTGATGCACCCACCGAGTATAGGGATAATAGAGTAGGGGGCTCGAATTATCATAGCATTAAATAAACTACACGTGAAATTAGGCCCAGAAGACTAGCACGACGACAGATCATCAGGATGACTGATCAGGCGTTATTAAAAGATAGAGGTGAGTCGCTTAGCATCTCTAGGCATCTTAAAAATCAGTCTCCGTCTTTGATAGCTGATTCAGTCTCCCCTTGCTTGGCTAATTATAAAAGAGTTTTAATGACTCTAAAACAGATAGAAGCACCTGGTGCCGCTAGCCAGCCTTAAGCAATCGTCTGCTTAAAACCAAAGATGGAAGAAGAAATACCTAGCTCTTTGTGACTGGGAAACCTAGCGCTGTCTATTAGTGACATTGTTACATAAAACAAAAAGGTTATAAAAGTCCGAGATAATGTGTTACCAAAGTAACGGGAATGTTTTAACGTTTTATAAAATGACAGAACAACGAATGTTGACAAGATATATTGGCTTTAAGATGGGAATTAAGTTTACTTTCAACTACATGTTGTATCAAATATTTGTTGTATACTGTGAAATCACTAATTTTTGTGGGGGGGTTATTTTGTTGTTTTCCAGGAATCTCGAGACCCACGAATTAATGACCACCACGAAAGGTAAAATTTAAAATGCATTACTACTAAACATTTTCCAACCACGAAATCAAATCCCTACAAACCAATATTACTATTATTTCTTCAAACCTCGAAAATTTGACCCCTTGAAAATATGTGATTTTACAATATACACATTAGAACATAGTGAACACTGCCACAAGTACAACCTTCCACATACCTTCACGTTCAATTTTTAGAATTTTATACATTCAATGGTCAACAATAAACAATATATTTTAATCCATGATTTCAGAAGGGATTTTAAAATAAATGAAACTTTCATAGATTGAAGAAGACAATATCACGAAGTGATGGTATCAATTAGGTTGAATTCGACCGTTTTATTTTAGATGCAAGGTAAGTCCAAGGTCTATTTCATCGATGTAAAGAATAACAAATTACTGTTGCCAATCCTGTGATGCCAAATATTTTTTTAAAAGATTAAACATGTACCTTCTTGCATAAAATGATACTACTACATGTATATAGAGTCTATCAGTTGACGACAAGAA
Organism: Saccostrea cuccullata; assembly: GCF_032062105.1. Lineage (NCBI taxonomy): Eukaryota > Metazoa > Mollusca > Bivalvia > Ostreida > Ostreidae > Saccostrea > Saccostrea cuccullata. The sequence continues at coordinate 19,059 of NW_026930246.1, forward strand.
AATTGACATAAATAATTTAACTGAGAAATATAGGCCTAGAATGAAAGCTTTCAATAGCAAATGAGATAGTAATATATTTGGAAAATCATATTTATTTGATACTTTGTAAAACTTAAGTCCATAATTATTAATTTGAGTAAGAATAATTTTTTTTCTGTCTTTTAATTAGGGATGTCAAAAGTGTCAATAACTGAGATTCAAATATTCCATACGAGTATTCGAATATATGCGGATATTTAAGGCTGGGTATTGGCCTAAGATTTCGTATATTGCGATATATTGCGATATTTTTAACTGTATTGCGATATGTATTGCAATATTTTAAATGTAATCAAAATGGCATTTTCTTACTATATTTACTTTAATTTACATGCAGAATGTACATAACTATGATAAATAACCAACAAAGAAAAAATCCTGTTGATTTCATTTAAGTTATGCTCTGAAATACTCCCAAAAACAACTTCTCTCTTACTGTTTGGCTTAATAACAAATCTTTCATCAGTCCATTTTTATATTTAATGATAAAATTCCTTAATCTAAGCATATTGCCAATACATCAATATTACAAAATCGTATTGCAATACGATATTTTTTGTCATTGTATTGCAATATATTGAAATATCGATATTTTTGCCCAGCCCTACGAATATTTGATAAAACAAATACGTTTTGCATTATAAAATGTATATTTTCACTCTCCTGTCATGCAGTATACATTTTATGTCATTATTTTGGGATTAAATTCATGTAAAGTTTTGTAAATTCACAGTAATTATATCTTTAAAATATTTTACACAGTATATGTATATATAATATAAAGTTTACATCCAACATGTAATGAATTATTTTTGAAAATTGAAAAGATTCTTTAGTATGTTCCAGATTAATTGATCGTCTTACCAAAATATACACTGATAACTCCATGCAGAACAATTATCTGATGGAGAAAAATTAAAAACAATTACTTTTAGTTAATTAATTTCCTGATAATGATTTTAAATAATGATATTTACGTAAGCAGGGGATCAGTTGTAAGTACTGGACATTGTTATACCACTAATTAAAGGTTTGTTCCCATCTCGCCTTAACTGTAAAATTTAGTATTCCCATTTCGCCTTAACTGCGAAATTCGGTAAGAAAAAGTTAAAAAGTACTAAGGCAAAATGGGAATTTTAGTATTTTTAAATATTATTACTGGGTTAATATAAAAATTTAAATTTTTAGATTGAATTTAAGTTAATGGGAATTTATGAATACAGTGAATGAAATAATACATGTAATACCAAGTATTTTTTTGAAAAATACTTTCTGCTAAATATCACCTTAATTCACCTGAGCGATTAATAAGGCGAAATGGGAATACTAAATTTTACAGTTAAGGCGAGATGGTAACAAACCCTAACCCTAACCCTGATCAAATGAATAATTTATTTTAATAGATACACTCTTCAAACCTTTCAGGTAATCCAAGAGGAGTGTCTTTTAATTCTGTTCTAAACTAAATCTTATTGCTGGTCAACTGTATGAACTTGATTCAATTTCTAATCAAACTTTCCATATTTTTCTCTCTATTAAAAGCTTGTACACTTAAAACTGAATTTTTGAATCTTAAATTTAAATTCAATTTCAAATATCAATTTCTTGAATGAATATTTGAATATTCGTTGACATCCCTACTTTTAATGTCTTTTTAATGTTTAATGTCTTTTAATGTTTTAAACATTTTAATGAAATTCATAAATATTGTTAAGCAGTAATTTTGAGAAGCATATAAAGGAGAAATTTTCATATGCCACCATTTCACCAAATAATAGTCCTGGTAAGATTTCAAAGAATTCAAACTCAGTTTGCCTTTGCTATACAAATCTGTAAAGTTGTATTATTATGAGAAGGAAAGAAAAATATAGTCTTTTAAATCCATTTAAGACATAGAAGCAAATATAATTTGAATATTTTATCAAGTCAGAAACCAGAAAAAAAATTGCTCTTGTGTGATTAAAATTTTTCCTTCAAAATATTTAATTTAAAAAATATTCAATTTGTATATTTTAAGTGGACACCCAAGGTATCTGTGATGCAATGTCTTTTTTGCATACACATGATGTACATTATGAAATTCACAATTCAATGTTTTACAATAGAATACCCCCCCCCCCCCAACCACAGCCCACCCAAGAAAAAGGTTAAAGATAAGATACACCTTTTCAGAAATTGTACTATAGTGGAGCTTTGCATTTTAATCTTCTTTTAGGAGTTTAAGTACTCATTGGTTTTGGATCCAATTAATTAAGTCAGTCTGCAGGTACACTCCTTCTTTTCTGGTAATGCTAAGCTTTGACTATATATGTTGCTCCTGTTTCTTGACTTACCATGTGATACAGATGAGGGACCCCCCTCCTTCATTGGGGACTCTAACATGGCCTCAGCTAGAGTCTCTTTCATTTTCTCATCTAACTCTACACTTCCTCTAGGCTGCTTAGCAACTGTGGACTCGGCCCAACTGCTGTAGACATCACAAAGGTTTGGAGACTGATCAAAACTACCTGGAAGTCAGAGAATAAAGTCTTGATCAATAGTACCTGTAAATCAGAGAATAAAGTCACGGTCAAAACTACCTGGATAAATTGACAGTACTTAAGTACTGTTGTTCATGTAGATATGAAAATTGTATCAGTGCAGAGTTATTTTTTAAATGAATTACGTCATATAAAACATATAGTAATCCTGCTTGTACATTTATAACATAAATTGCTTAAAAGTGCATGCTTCTTATCATCACTGATTTTGTAACCAATCTATCTCAGAGAGGACACAGAAACCTGTGAGTACTGGAGTAGTTACAACACTTACCTGCTTCTATGAGTAAAGGTGAAGGTCCTTTTCCAGGAGATGAGGTGATGTCACTTCCTGTTCGTCTGTAGGCAGGGCGAGCATTGGGCATGGCAACAGGACTAGATCTCACTGGCTGGATTCTATACATAAAATGCACACAAGTTCTAATAATAATAAATAAGCGAAATATAAATATAGATATGAAATAAATAATAATTAACACCACTTGAGTAAAATTTTTTTGTTTTACAAAATGTAATCAACTATTTTGAATAAATTATTCATATTTGCAAAGAAATATTTTGTTTATTTCAATGAAAAAAAAAGAGTTTAGAAGCAATTAAGCATAATCTGACCCCCCTTTCCCCTCTGTTAAGTCTCTCAGTGAGTTCCCTATGTTCATGTCTTACTTGAGGCTTTCGAGGTCGACCTCGTCTGAGGTGACGTCCATGTTGGACAGGTTGACCTCTGGACTCTGTGACAGTAGGGCTGAGGACTGGGAGGACAGGACAGTTGTGTTCTGGACGTTCTGGTATGTCTTAAAGGAGAACTGCGGCCCCATCCAGAGGCGGCGGTGTGGTCCCACGTGGGTAATGATCTCCACCTGAGAAGTAAATGAATCACTCGTCACTACATCACCAAGGTTAGGCATTGAATGTACATAGGTATCATTATTGATGCATGGTAAAAATTTTCTTTTTTAAATAAAATATGGTTTACTTGAGAAAGCCACTCCTGTTGATCCACCACTCTATTTTCCTGTTCTGTCGGTAAGCTGTCCCTGGAGTCTTGTCTGGTCACAGGAAGCAGATCACTGTCATCTGTAAAGTAACCACATCAACTGTCATGTCTCAGTGTATGCATTGAAATTGAAATTTGTGGAATAATTTTTCATAATGGATCCATTTTCCTGTATTTGGAAATGATCTCTTACTATTTTTTAAATTTTTTTTATTAATTCCCCTCAGAAAAAAGAAAAATCAAATGCCCAGTATGTGATTAATTTTTTTTTTTTTACACAAACTGATTTAAGGTAAATAAAGTGGGCAATTTTTACCTGAGTTTTTACCTGAGTATGAGGATGGTCTTTGTGACATGACAGCATCAGAGGCCAGAATAAGGGGGTTATTGATGACTAGAGGGGGCCTGACTTCCTCAGAGGTCTTTGACCTAGGATGAACACAAATCAGAGACATATTATCTGGCTACAAAATCCTGAACATTATTTTAAACACCTACAATGCAGAAGTAAGGCATATATACATAAGGATATATATCTACCCTTATCCCAGATCACAAGATATGGGTGAAATGAATCACCTTTAAGAGATCATACTTGTAATTTATTATTTTTCTCATTTTCCTTCATAATCTAGAAATTACTTAGATATGATCTTGGTACTACAATAAGGAAACATTATTTTTATTGATGAAAATATTTGCACCACTTATAATCTATCAGCATCCAACTTACCGCTGTAGGTGCCACTGCATATAACCAGTAATGGATAAATCCAGAGGAGTTCCATCTGTTACTTTCTCTGTTACTTGTTTGGATTTAGGGTCAAGGACATACTCCACTAGAGTACCCGTCTGACTCATAAGAAAGAGGGAATCTGCTGCTCTCTTACCTTCTACAAAGAGTACAAGAAAGACCTAAGAACAGCAAAACAAATATTATTATTAATTGTACATACTGGAAATCTAATAGATATTTCTTATCTGTGCCTTTCAAAATTTACTTTTTGTTTACAGCTTCTGCAGTTACAATTTTTTGCATTGTGACATTTAATGTGCAGTAGAACAGAAATGATCATTTCAATGAAAATTCATTGAATATTCATTATAGAGAAAAAATTATATAAATGTTCCTATTTACAGTCCATAATTTTATAAAATTTTGTAAAATCCTGCCATCTTCCAACAAACAAGACAACTGACAATGAAATAACAGAAATACCTCTCCTGTCTACAGAGAGGCTGGGACTTCCTCCGACCCACACCCTGGGGGTAGAAAAACAGGCTGTGACCAGGATCCAGTTGTCTGACCCCGTATGTGAGGGGCTGCCCGTCTTACTACTGCCCCGCCCCATCATCAAGGGCTGCTTGATCTGAGCCAGAGGGTACACAGTGATGGGGTGGGGATAGGGAGGAAGTCTGGGGTTCCCTATACTGTTGTTGAGGGCATTGTGTCTCAGTAAACTCGGGTAATTGTCATATTGACCTACAAAATGTAAAGATTTTTGTATATCATGAGTAGAAAGCAAATAAAGATTCTTGATCACTTTTCATTCAAATAAATAAATCAATAATATTATGAAAACAAATCATCGTTCAACAAACAAATATGCCAACTAACCCATACCTGCTGATGTTGGGCTTCCTGAGGCATTGAGTACAGGGCTATTCCTACCAGCACCATGATCCATATCATCCAGACCGGCACTCTTATGGAATCGACTCGCTCGATTTACAATCCGTGCACTACAGTGTGTTCTGGTATTCACTTGTCCTGCAAAAGAGCAACATTTGTCAATTACATACTACCGGTAAGACAGTGTTAAATTCTAAAAGAGCATGACTGTGAATGCAAATCTGGTAATTTTTCAACATAATTTACTGTATATACTCGCCTATAAGTCGGTTTTTTGGGAGTAAATCTCTGATCTAAAACTCTTTGTACGACTTATAGGCGAGCTATTAAAAGTAAGGTTTTATATGAGGTCAGTCCATCCAATATACAAGCTTATTTAATAAAACCGACTTATAGGTGGACTGACTTATAGGCGAGTATATACGGTACAACTTACTCCTCATAAGAATTACAGTTACTGTGAACATGTATGTTGCTGTCATTTTTTATATCAAGAACAATAAAAAATGCAATTGCCAAGTTTTAACGTGCCCCCTCCTTTACATTTTTGAGGCTTACATGCTTTAATATTATCATTAAATCATTTTCAAACAAGTTTTATTTAGAAGATTACCTCCATATGGTGTAATGGGGAAAAGATGAGTTGTTCCTCGGTGAGAACTGACTGTCACCCATCTGCTGTCATGGCTAAAACACATGTCAATCACCTGGCAAAAATAATACTAAATGACATGCTGATCCTATACAGTGTACATAATATTGTCACATTTTCTGTCAATCTAATTAAAATGTATCAAAATATTGCCTGACTTCTAAGACACACATATTAACCTTTCCTTCAACTGACCCCGACAAATCAACCAAACTTATGATATTTACATACCGGTACTCAACATTGCATATAGTCATTGTGTTTTCTCAGACAGACCTTGGCAGTTGTCTCCCCTCTGTGTAGTGTATATAGGTGATGAATTGCCCCCAGTGATGATGCACATGGATGTGCCATGATTCTGAACACATGAAAGTTATGCCCTAGTTTACACGCTGTCAGGAGCAATGTACCAGAGGAGTCAAAGGTCAAACAGGACACAGGCTCGTTAGCGTGGGCGTGGAAATGAGCGATCAGTCCGTCAGCTTCATTGTCTTCACTCACACTGAACTGTCAATAGGAATAAACAGTACTCAACATGGTCAGCAAGTAGAGTAAGGGAGGTAATGCTACATTAATACATGTCATCACCAAAATTTAATAACAAAGTCAGAAAAAACATCTCATGCCAATTATTTTGTAACTTTGCTTTCAAAAATACCTAACATAAATCTACTCTCTCCATAGTCTTCAATTTCTTTTATCAAGGATAGCTTAACTTGTTTTAAAAAAAAATACAAAATTTCCAAAAAACATACATCACAGGTGCTTGTTTCATAAAATATGCTAGGTTTCTACTGAATTACATAGTAGAAACCTAGCATATTTTATGAAACAAGCACCTGTGACATACATGTAATTTAAAGATCATTTTAAAGAAATAAAATGATTTAAATATGAAATAAAGCCTCACATGATCGATGTTGATTGTCTGTGTGTCAATGATGGACACAATGCCTGGACGATGACCGTTGTCCAGGGGTGGAGAGTCAGCCTTCTTAGGGGTGGGGGCAGGCTTTGTTCCTGTTACACTGTGAACCATAGCTTCTCCAAACAGGGTCAGACCCTTAAATGCTCCCTGTAATAAACCAAATTATAGTGTTCTCACTTCTCAGTTATTTTCTCTGCTTGGTTGATATTTGCAAGTATTTTGCATTTGTACATTTAATGTTTACAATTTTATCATCATGTAGTTTAACATTTACTAAACACTGTTTTCAATATAAGTGTTTTCTAAATCCTGGTAGAATACATTCCACCCAATTTCTGCAACATCAGAGTTATGTTGCACAGATAGTCCTTCATCTTTACCGTTAGCAGTATCTTTATAAGAAAATACCAGTACCAAAACAAACGTTGATGACCAGAATCAATCAACCAATGAAATCGTTACCTTAGCAGCACTGATGACCGTGGCAGCATAAGACTGGGACCCATCTCCTGACATACCCCCACAGGACTGGTGCATGGGAACAAGCTGACAATTAAACAGATTAAACATAGAACTAAAAATCTATGTACACTGCTGAATCAACATTGCACGTAAGCGAGAATTCATCGTAAGTGTGTTTGCTACATGTATAACCTGTGGTATTTTACTTTATATTACTTGAAACATTGCAAGGTACCTACAATTAGTAGTGTTGATATACTCACCCTTTTATCTGCATAGGCTAACCACCTCGTACCCAGAGCAATAGGGTTAATATTAGGGCCAGTGTTAGGGAAACAGTCTGAAACAGACACAGATATACAGACTACACCGTATAGCCGGTAATTTTAGTGGGATGCTAATTTTGGCTTATTTTGGCGTTTTGATGATAGTCCGCTAAAATTTTAATTGCTAAAATAGTTAGTACTCTTCTTAGTGTCCATCTGCAAAGAGATGAAACCCTGCATCCGATAAAATAACTTACGCCAAAATTATTGGCATACCTTTGAATATGCAAAACGCCAAATTTTACACCTGCCAAGAAAACCCGCTATATGGTATTCCAGTTATTTAACAGTGTGTTAAAGACGACCAAAGTCACCAGAGAGTCATATCATTATTATTTAGTATCTTACTCATGACCCAGAACAGCTGTCTCAGTGAACAGGCATCATACACACTCAGCTTCTCTTGGAACACCACCACAACCACTCTATAAATAGAAATTACATCACAATTAGTCTATACATGTAAAACAATGTAAAACTGCAATCTTTGTAAGCATGGTAAGTAAAACCTTTATATGATAAAACATGTTTCTTACTAGCACATACTGTTCTTCCTTGCACCTTTGGATTTGTATCATTCATATTAATATCAAGTGATATTGATATTTACACATGTAATATGTACACACACTTATCCAATACTTACCTCTTATTGCCCTCTATGTTTATCACAGGGTGAGTTTTAAAACTGATGTTGTGAACCTCATCCCCCGTCCTTAGGGAAATGAACTTCACTGAACAGTAGGGCTGTCCAGCACTTCAAAAGAGAGAGAGATAAATTTTAAGTGCATAATTTTTATTCTCAACAGTGCTCAGTTTACATCTGACTACAATTAAAGACATTTTGCAAAAGGACTTTGCATTAATGAAACTGCCAAAAATAATTCTACTGAGAATAAAAAAAGTTTTCCTTTATACCTGGTACTGTCACAGAGAACAGCCAGTGGTCTCTTATAATGGAACTGATCAGGATCCTCAAAAACTGTTAGAAAATAAATACATGTACATGTATATTATAATTAAATATATGTATATGGGTTATTGATATACATATCTATTCCTCCTTATATGAATAATAAATGGGCTATTATTTAAACTTTTCCCAGAAAAAAAATATAGAGAAAACATCATAAGACTGTAATCTAAATTTGAGACAGTGATGCCTCAAAACACTGGTCATCAGAATGCACTAGTATTCACCCTGCAATCTAAATTTAACAGAGCATAGCATTTAAAAAAAAGTCATCAGAAAGAGCTAGTACTAACCTTGTGTTGGGGTTGGCAAAACTTTGAAGATTCTGATTGGTCCTTGCCTCAGTGACAACACTTCCTGTGCTTCCCCATTGGTCTGTGAAACAGAATTTAACTTTAAAATATATAAACATGCATGTATGCTTTATTCATGCTGCATCAAACTCTCACATACAATATCAAAGAATCACAGTGGTAATACAAAAAGACCAATAATGCTGATATTTACAGAGATGAATTTAAGAAGAATGTCCTTAAATTTACCGCTATACTCCACACTTGTACTCCATTTCCATATCCCAGTATCAGCAATAATGGCACTCCTTTGCTCTCGTTTGTGTTCAGATCTGGATTCGAGGACACATCTAGAATTAAAAACAAGAAAAGAATAAACCTTACATCAATAAAAACAACCATCAAATACTGTATACAGGGTTATTTTTGCCTCGTGTTATTTTCGCCCTTTCACACTTGCAGACAATTTTGCCCCATTTTAAATTCATAATAGTTTTATATAAGTAATTATTCTGTATTCTTTGAATTTTTGCTCTGTATTAAATTCGCCCAGAGGACGGTAGGGTGAAAGGGCGAAAATTTCCCTGTATACAGTACATGTTATATGTTTTGATGGAATTACTTATCACTTAAGTCATTTGAACAAGTTCAAGCATATGACACAACAGTATTTTTTAGATGATTTCTATGTTCCTGACTGACAGAGACAATACTTTTATAAACAATCTCTTTTCCCATGAATTGAATCATTCAAAACTTCAGTAATCAATATGTAAAATTGATATCAAACTGGACTAACTATCACTCTAATATTGATATCAGATGGGCAAACTGTCCACCCCTGCATCATGTCCATTGATTTCAGGCTTTGTAAACTTACTGTCACACACTTTCACTGATATCAGACTGGACAAACTATTATTCTATCACCGATATCAGACTGAGCTAACTGTCACCCTACCATTAATATCAGACTGTCACTACTCCATTGATATCAGACTGGGCTAACTAACAGTGACCCTACCTAATTGATATCAGACTGTCACCCCTCCAACCATGACCCTACCATTGATAGCAGACCAGGCAAACTGTAATTCTACCATTGATATAAGACTGGACTAACTTACAGTCCTTGTATCACTGATATCAGACTGGGCAATTTAACAATGACCCTACCATTGATATCAGATTGGGCAAACTGAACCCACTGAATTCTCTCCTTGTCCTCAGCCTTTGTGTTTCCCGTGTATGCCTAAAAAGAAAAAAAAAATATGTATGCTACTATAAACAACAAAACAGCAGAAGATATTTTCATTGTTCATGTAAATTTTAAAATTTGTGTGTTTCATGACAATACTTACTAGAGAGTATAATATGTTAAATAACTTTTACTAAATCTCTCATTAAATATCTCTTAAGTTCTACTTTCATGATAAATTTCTAAACTGCACATCTATTATATTGATAATTTTACTTATTCTTTTAACAATATTAATACAATTTAATTTCTGAATCTCTCATCTGTTATACACTGTTGTTATCATCCATCAGAGATGTATACAGAGTTCCTATTCAACATCTCTCCCTCTCACCTTTGGTAGATACATATCTTACCTGTGGTACTACGTCTGAGATGAAATCCACAACACTCTCCATCACACTCTTTTCACTAAAATATATATATCAGAGATTAGTTGGTTTCATTTAATCATTATGCACACGTTGTCAATTGATCGTGTATTTGTTCATTATGTGTAATAGAATTTGAAATAGGTATGTAATGTGTACAGCTCAGCAACATGCCTACTAACAAGTAACTAGATTTTATATCTAACACTTGTCAGTTACAGCCATATTGAAGAAATCTTCTTGCACATTTGTCCTATTGGTACTCGACAACAAAAAATCAATTGGATTTAATTAATGGCGTTTAGAGTGACTAGGTCTCATGTGTTAGATGTCTAACAATTCATAAAAAAGAGGGAGAATATGTTCCACAGTTTGGATCTCCTTTTGCATTGTATATAGTTCTCCTATTAGTCTCCTATAAGTCGTATATGCATCAACAAACACTACCTAATCAGCAAATCCTCAAGCCCACCTGGTAGGATTTTGGATTTTATATTTGAAAGTATTTAGTCTTCTCCCTTAATTTTCATTAATGTCTATGAAATATTGAATCTAATTTTCTTTTTTATCCTTTAAACACATAGGTGCTTTTGACGTTTATAATCTAATTTCTTTTCATTAATAAAAAATATTCCCCATACTATTATTGCCATTATTATAGCATGGGGAATTTTCAAATTTATTAAAAAAGGGGAAAAAATGTCAAGTGGCTGCGATTATACACAACTGGTACAATGGACCCTACACTTGCATATGCTCTAATAATTGATAAGTGGCCTTTCAAAGAAATTCTTAGACTTTTTTTGTTTTAATAAATCTGTTATCCATAAAAATCACTATTATAACAGAAATTAATCTGTAGGCTGAGTAGCAATGAAATAATGAGATGAAACACAGAAATCTACTTCAACACGTTTTAATCCCTGGCCTCAAGACCATAAACCGAGGAAAGACTATAAGTCAAAATGAATATAACTAAGAAATATTCTGGTATTTGAAACAAATGCTTGAATTAACTTTTTTATGGTCTTAGGTCCTGGTCTGCTTCATAATTCTATAGGACTGCGCGATTTCAGTTTGGAATAATTTTGAATTGAAGATCGGTAAAACAACTGATGCCCTTAATCCTGGACTGAAATCTGAATCAATCTAAGTAAACAACACCCATAGCATCAAATTAAACGATTCAGAATGCTAATTACCTAAAAGCCTGTGGTCTAATAACGTTGTAAGTTGATTTTATACTTCTTTTCGGTGAATCTGCAGCCATATTTTGGATATATTTGCCTTTAAACACGAAAAATAATGCTACATAAGCAGAGGAAAAATACAAATATGACGTCAGGTTTGTTTTGGTTTGTCCGCGAAGCAATAAACTGAAGAGTTCTACTTCCGGTTCAGAGTGGTGGATCTAATAGCTGTCCAAAACTTCTGAATAATTCAATTATCCCCCGTCATTCTCTTCGTGTTCATTTTAAAAATATAAACATTAAAGTAAAAATGTATCCGTAAACAGACAAAAGTGGCTCACATGACATTCAAGTGACTTCATTTTTTTCTTCAAATTTCGAAATTGCAGATTGTTAGTATCTGTATATATCAGTATATATAGGTCCCGATATTCATTTTTTAAAGATCTTTCATCATGTGAATTTTTCTTTGTTCTACATTTATGCAGTATGCATGCTTATGGGCAGCGGAAAGGGCAGAAATTGTTTGTTTTCTCATTATGGTAATTTTTGCCATTTCCGCTGCCCATACATGCTCTTCATTTAAAATTCATACAAAAAGTTATGTCAAAATCGCATGAGGTTTATATTGCAGGGGCGTCGGCAAGTATTTGACATTGGGGAGGCGAACTAGATTGAAAAGGGGGGGGGGGTAACTGACGTGTTTTTACTTAAATTCAAATTTCTACCAGTATATTGATGATATATTTTCCCATTCTGTCAATGTTTCAAAGACTCCACCTGATTAAAAAAAACAAAATCGTTTTATATGATTTTATTTACGTCATGTCATAAGCAAATATGAGAAGCAAGTAGTTGAATAAATATTATTTTGAGATAATCAATTAATAAGCACTAATAAACACTACATAAATGAAATCTGTTCATTAAATAATACACAATGTCACTGCACTTTAAAAGCGTCCAAAAATGAAGCTCCGTCCATCCCGTGCTGACACAAAGTCGTTAGCAACTGCCAAATTGTTCAACGCATCTGTAGCCTCCCTGTGCGTGTGCAGGATCATCAAATGATTCAGCCTTTCCTGGGACATAGTGGCACGAAGATAAGTCTTTACTCGACGCTAAGCAGAAAATGTTCGCTCACTTGTAGCGTTAGTGGCTGGCATCACTAAAATAAGTCTCAGTAGAGTCACAATCTCGGAGAATAGGCATCTGGAAGCTGGAGACATCTGAGACACTAAGGTCACCAAAAAGGAAACGGACACAGTTGAGGAATCATTTAAGTTGTTTCGTGCGAGCGTTGTAAATGTATCCAGCTGTGAAGAAAGAGAGGTCTTGTCCAGATCATCTCCATAGAACTTTAAGACAAAGTCCAAATCTTCTTTGTATGTCTTGTCGCCACGCACAGACTTCAGAAGAACGTCCTCTAGATGGCGATACACTTGATAGCCTGGCTGATCAAAACGGTCTTTGACACAGTTCACCACAAGATCCAGAGCTTCGAAGTACTGTTGTCTGTAGAGGTCTTTCTCTGATGTGGCGAATTCTGGAGGGGCCTTTCCGGTTTCAAATCGCTTGGGCATTTTTCTTCGCCGTGGCAATGTGGGCTCACTGACGTCCAGTTCATCAAGTTTTCCGTTAAGTGATTCCCAGAATGAGTCGAAGGACTCTTCCTTTCGCATTGCACTTAGTGACGTCAGGGAAAGGTCTGTCAAGTGTTGGCCCTCGGCAGCTGACAGGTCTTTCTTCTGAAGTGTTCGGCTAAGATTGTCTGTGTGACGTAGAATCTCGTATCCAAGGGACACTCCAAAGAGAAAGTCAAAACTTTGCATCTGAGTTTTTACGCCGATGATCCTGGAACGGGCTTCTGGATCCTTTGTGCACTCATAGCAGGTCTCCCACAAGGACTGAAGGACAGAGTAGTTTTCCAGAACGCTGTTCAAACTGGCAGCTCTAACAGTCCATCGAGTAGGGCATAGCAGACGGAATCCCGGCGTATCAGGTGCCATCTCACGCTTTAGCTGTTCCAATATGGTATCCCTCCTGGGCGAATACTTTACAAGTTTGGACATTTCAAACACAGTATCCAAGGAATCACGCATCACCTTTGATTTTTTCACTGTATCACCAACTGCCAAGTTGAGCGCATGTCCATAACAGTGCGTGTAGATAGCCCTCGTCTCTTTGCTGGTGATGTTAGCAGCCACACCCTTTTTGGCTCCGGACATATTGCTGGCTCCATCATAGCACTGTCCACGGCACTTACTCAAGGAAATGTTCATCCTCACCAATGCATCCAGAATCACATTAGTTAGTGTTGCAGCATCGATAGATGGCACCATACAAAGTCCGATAAACTCTTCGTGCACATCCAGGTTACTGTCAACATGACGAATCACAATCACAACTTGTTCACGATTTGACTGGTCTGTTGTCTCATCTACCATGATGGAGAAATAGCCGTTCTCCCTGATGTTAGAAGCGACGTCACGCAGTATCTTTAAGGCCATCACTTGTAGCATCTCGTTCTGGATATCTGCTGATGTAAATTTGTCTTGTTTCCTTTCCAGCCACTTGAGGATTGATGGATCCGATTCACCATGGAGCTTCAGAAGCTGTAGAAAGTTGCTTTGATCATTGTCGTGGCCACGGAGTGGTAATCCCTGTCTAGCAAGAAACCTGATGTTGCGAAGAATGGTAAGCAGCTGCTGTCTGTTGTGTGTTTTCTCCTCTGAGTGGGCGGCTGAGAGAACTTCACCAATGTCTTTTGTTTCTCGTGGTAGTTTCACTTTTCTCTCCACGGCTTCTTTATGGCAGTCGGAATCTTGATGTTTCCGGAATTTAGAAGTGGCATCCTTCCAATTACAGAATCCCGTGGAAATAAAACTGCCGTCGGCCTTGGAGTTGGAAATCTTGCCCTCTTTTGCAGCAACCATGCAGGTGAAACAGAAAGCCAGATCTTTTGCCTGAAAATAAGAACAAATTTAATTTCAATATATTATTTTTTTTTAAATCGTTTTTTCTCTTTTAAAGTGTAATCATTGTACATTAACCAATGATTTCAACACAATAAATATATTAAAATTTGTATCCTTTCAAAATATCATTGAAAAGATAAAAAATATATATCTTTTAATGTACTTACTTCGTCATAATGTAACCATGCGTATTGTTTAAACCAAGTGGGGTTGAATGAACGCAGTTCTGGATTCTTCTTGCCGAAAGAACGCTTAGGAAATTTAAAATTAACAGGTTGATTAATACTTTTTAACCCGGCCATTTTTGAAATTGAAATGTGGAATAAGTGTAATAATATTTTTAAAAAAATCATCTCAAGTTGTTTTAGACAGTGATTTTAACTAATTTTCAGTTTTCCCCCTTTAATTAATATGCTCATACGTTGTAATACTAGTATTTTCGATAATTGTTTAATGACTTGCAATCATGTTGAATCATCAAAGCTTCCAAACATCGATCGACCAATTAATTGGACTATGAACAATTTGTAGCAAACCCGCACTTACAGCAATCATAATGACTACCCTGTTAATTGTGGTGTGTTCCCGTTTTGCACACATTTGTAATTAGGTATAGAACAAAAGGCGTGAAGTGTGTTTTTATAGCAATTATAGTCTGATTTCTGGCTTGGATTTACCTGTGAATACCTGATTTAGCTTAATGTATTCTAAAGGGGTTTAATACAATTTTATAAACATTTTGTTAAAATTCTATATATATTTATGCGAAAATATTTGATTTTATTGAATATATATTACAGTAATATTTATTTAATATTATTAATTAAGTCCAATTTCTTAAAAAAAAAAACGGTCTTGATAGGTGTGAAGTCTTGATTAAACTCTAAATGTATTTATTTTCTTACTTTTTAAATACAAGTTTACCTTCCACATACTCACTAAGTATGGTATAGACTATAGCAATTAAGTAATTATCTCACCTGGTCAAATTCCCGTTTTCACACATTTTTTAATTACCTGTAATTAAAATGTGTGCAAAACGGGAACAAACCGTTAATTGTGTACACACGCCAGGTACAGGTATATAGACATGCATGTATATCCCGTTTTGACGTCTGTGTAAACAATAGCTTGTACACACTTTGCCGCTCCATTGACCACAGAACATGCAGAATGCCGTTATACTCGCCGCTCCAATGAGCAGATTTCGCCTTTTAAAAAAATCATTTTAAAAAGAAAAACAATCACTATTTTTTTTTTTTTTTTTTTTTTTTGCAAAATTATTGGGGCGGCGACCGCCGCCCCTGCCGCCCCTTTGCCGACGCCCCTGTATTGACTCCATAATCATGATAATAGTCCGCTAAATGTTGTGTGATGCGTCTAGTGTGTTGGTGTCTGTGTGCTTGTCACCTCTCGCTTTCAGCTCTCACCGCTGGCTAGCAGCAATGCAAAAGGGGAGACAATTTGTTAAGTCTTCCCCTGCCAGTACATAGCCTCTCCACAACAAGTCCTATGCGATGCCTCCACGTGGAAGCAGACGGATACTGGACACCTTTCGGCCCCAGACTAACTTTCGCAAGGTCGTACGGGAAGATGAGGCTCGAAAGCCTTGGTCGGCAACTCACTCTGATTACAATCCGGATTTAGTAGGAGACCGTTAGCAACTACTCTGTTGGCCCCCCAGACATAAACTTGAAGGTTGGACTTGAGGCTAATCACCTTCTTCCATAAAAAAACAAATGATTTCGGAAACCGTTACAACAATTAGTACCACTGAAGGAATGGCAAGCGCGACATGCGAGATTCCGGAGGAGGATTACCTTCATTGGGAATTCGAGATACTGACGGCAATTAGGAAAAGCCGAGAGGACCCTAACGGCCTAAAAGGAACGCAGATGCCATACATAACAACACCTAAAAACATAACCAAGATCGGATGTTGGAACGTAAGAACAATGTTCCAGATTGGAAAAAACAGCGAACATTGTAAGAAAGTTTAACAGATATAAGTTAGACATATTGGGACGGAGCGAAGTGAGATGGACAGGCTTTGGTGAACTTAAGACAACCTCTGTAGAGACCATCTTGTACTCAGGAGCTGAAGAGCATCATAGAGGAGTAGGACTTATACTTAGCAGGAAAAGCCGAAAAAGCTCGATGGAATGGAACCCTGTTAATGACAGAATCATCAGCGCATGCTTTTTATCCAGCTTTGCTAAGCTAACAAGAATACAATTATACAGCCCAACAAACGAAGCAAACGAAGCGGATAAAGACACCTTCTATGAACAGCTTCAAAGAGAGATTGCAAAAATGCCAAAACATGATAGTACTGATGGTAATGGGTGATGCAAATGCAAAAGTGGGAAAGTCGAATGAAGGATGGGAAAGAGTCATGGGACAACAGGGCATTGGGATTATGAATGAAAACGGCATGAGGTTAGCATCATAGTCACCTAATGGATGAGATAGGTACCAAATGATCATGTAATGGTGAACGGCAGATACAAGAAGTCTGTATGTGATGGAAGAGTTATGCCTGGTGCAGATGCCAATTCAGATCACTATCTAGTACCGGCTAAAGTAAAGATGAAGCTCTGCAGAAACGTAAAGCCAAAGGAAAGCAACAGGAAGATGTATGATGTCATCAAGCTGAAAGATCAAAAAATAAGCAAAGGATTCCAACTTGAACTAAGGAATAGGTTTCAGCAACTGGTTGATGACGAAAACACAATGAATAAAAAATGGACTCTTGTAAAAGAAGTATATAATGAAACAGCAGAAAAGATCCTGGGCCAGAAGAAAAGGAAGCACAAAGACTGGCTAACAGCAGAAACTTACAGAGCCATAGATGAAAGGAGAAAACTAAAGGAAGAAACAGGAAGATCAAATTCGGAGAGAATTAAGGAAATTAAGAGAGAAGAATATAAGACCAAAGACAAAGAAGTGAAAAGTAGAGCAAGAGCTGATAAAAGGAAAAATCTGGAAGATGTAGCTAACCATGCAGAGAATGCAGCAAATACAAACCGTCTGAGTGAAGTTTACAAACTGATCAAGCGTTGTGGGAGAAAAAGAAGCAGGACAAGTGGC
Organism: Saccostrea cuccullata; assembly: GCF_032062105.1. Classification (NCBI taxonomy): domain Eukaryota; kingdom Metazoa; phylum Mollusca; class Bivalvia; order Ostreida; family Ostreidae; genus Saccostrea; species Saccostrea cuccullata. Next base: position 36,789 of record NW_026930246.1, read on the forward strand.
ATAAGGTCTAAGAATGGTGAACTAATCATTGAGGATGGAAAAATATTGGAGAGATGGACAGAGCATTTTGCAGAGGTCCTTAATGTCCCAACAGAAACAACAGATTTACCCGAAGGACGTACCACCCAAGAGAATGAAATTGAAGAAATTGACACAACACCAATTATAGAGGAGGAGGTTAAAAAGGCAATTAAAAAAAAGAAGAGGGGAAAGAGTCCTGGCATAGATAACATCAATGCGGAGCTACTAAAGGAAAGCGTATCATATACAACATCAGAGCTAACAAATTTATTCAACAGAATCATCAGTGAGCAAGAAATACCAACAGACTGGAAGAGATCGCTCATTGTCAAAATACCTAAGAAAGGAGATCTGACAATATGTGACAACTATAGAGGAATATCACTACTGTCAGTGCCATCTAAAGTATTTTGCAGAATAGTGATTGACAGAATTAGAGATGGATTAGAGGACAGACTAAGACCAGAGCAAGCCGCATATAGAAAAGGAAGAAGAACATCAGAGCAGATTTACATTCTGAGAAATATTTTAGAACAGTCTATGGAGTGGCAAGCACCACTGTACATCAGTTTCATAGACTTTAAAAAAGCCTTTTACAGCATAATAAAAGAGAACCTGTGGGACATACTAAGGCACTATGGAATACCGGGTGTATATGTGGACATCATCAAGAAATTATACGATGGAGATTCTAGTTATGTCATAGAGAATGAAAGAACGACAGACTGGTTCAATGTACAGACAGGAGCGAGACACGATTGTGTTATGTCTGGGTTCCTGTTCATCATTGCGGAAGACTGGATCATGAGAAATACTAACAATAAGAAGAGAGACATACGTTGGAAATTTATGACAACATTAGAAGACCTGAATTATGCAGACGACCTTGCACTTATTTCCAGCAAACACAGCGACGTGCAGGAGAAAACCAGGAGATTACATGCTGTCGCGGAATATACAGGCCTAAAAATTAACGTCGATAAAACAAAAAGCATGAGGATAAATGTGAAGAAGAAGGATGCCATCAGGTTGAATGATAAAGAAATAGAAGAGGTCGAAACACTTCTCTACGTGTGTGACACAATGGACAAAACCGGAGGAACCGAGGCAGATATTGGGAGAAGGCTAGGATTAGCCATGACCGCCTTTGCATCCCTTGCCAAGGTATGGAAATCAGCACAATACAACACAAAGACCAAACTTAAGATTTTCAACACCAACGTTCTATCTATGTTGCTGTATTGTGCTGAGCTATGGAGAACAACAGAAAAAGACGAAAAGCTTGATACATTCCACCGAAAATGCCTTAGGAGGATCCTTAAAATACACTGGCCTGGAAAGATAACTAATCAACAACTATATGAAAGAAGAAAATCCATACCTCTATCAAGCACTATCAAAAGAAAAAGATGGAGATGGATAAGCCTTATCCTCCGAAGGGAAGATAACTCGCACGGTAGAACAGGCCTCACATGGGCCCCTGAGGGAAAGAGACGAAGAGGACGGCCAAAGAACACGTGGCGACGCTCTTTTGAGAGAGAAAGGGAAGAAATGGGCTGGAACAGTTGGTAAGTAGGGGCAAATTGTTGCCATTGAGCACCGTAAGTGGTGTTTGTTGTTGAACGGCCTCATGCGTCCTCCGGGGCACGGAGAGGATAAGTAAGTAAGTAATTAATCATGATAATAAGGGAAATCCTACTGGGTCTGAAAAAGAAAGAGAGGAAATTTGGCTCTGGTGTGATATTTCCCCTCGGGAGAAATCCTACTCTAAAGAACAATTTTCGACGAGGGGAAAGCTGGCTATGGGGGAAATTTTACCCTACAACACCGAGGCGAAGATTATTATAGACCCGGGCATAGGCACTGGTGTAGACTTTAGGATTCACCAAAGGGAAAATATCATAATAGAGTCAAATCCTATTTACTCTTTTTTATCGTTTTTTTTCATTGCTATAAATAGCAATAGACGATATTCATAGGCGCTTGGTGTTAAGATGGTGTATTTTAGGTACTAGTATGTAGGAACACACCCATTTATAAATAATCGTATTTTTTTTAAATCGATGGAAAAAAGGACTTCTAAAAGATGTAAATATCTGAACATAAGAAAAAACGACAAGCGAACATACTTGCGTATAAAATTTTTATACACAGCTTGCACATGGATTTTATGAAAAGTGTTCTAAAAATATTTAAAAAAAAAACAAAAACAAACATACAAACAAACAAACAAAAATATGTAGGACTGAATTCCAGGCACTCAAAGCTACCAAAATACCGGTATACATTTGTCTACAAATTGGAATTTTATTTCTGTATTGAATGATATACAAAATACTAAATGCAGAAAAAAATCTTCCTGTTCAAGTACTACATGTAATAAATGTATTTCCTCTTTTCAATGACATGTTTTTGAAATTATCCTCGTTTCTGCGGGACACGATTTCGACTACATTAGAACAATAGAATTTCGTCTATAGTTAAGAATTTCTGTAAGCATTTATATCCTTAAATTACTTTCACATCAAACTGACAAACTAACTCTTTTACCTAACCCTTAACAGTCAATTGACCTTGGATCATGATACATCCACTTTTTAAAACTATTTTTTCCCCAAATATGATGAGCTTCGAAAGCTATTTTCTATATCCATTCAAACTTTTTTTTAGTCATCAGTTTAGATGGAGCTTTGCCAGTTGTTAGAGATTGACACCAGAAACCATAAAGTAAGCATCCACAGGATGTCATGGAGTAACATCTCCTGTCGATCGTTCACATCTGCCATGTGATCCTTATCATGGAACTCTTTGGACAATTCATATTGGGAATAACGGCCAAACAACTTGTATGAAAAATGTCAGTTAACATTGGAGTAAATGACAGATTGTATTTGCTCACAATGTCATTGTATCGATCATAGAACTTGCGAAATATTGACCTTAAACAAGTCAGTTCTTATTTCATCAACTTATTTCTTTCTCAGTATCTTGCCACATTCTAGATATTGTTCAACCGTACACAGAGCATGATCGTGCGTATCGACTTAACTGGTATAAACTTCATATGCAGGTGATAATATATTGCTATTTACAATGTAAGACTCGAGCAAAGATGGCTTGATATATTAAATTGCATCTGTAATTATTCACTTAAAATTTTGAAGAAGTCTAGTTTGAGAAACATCTAGTCGTCGGCAAGTGTACCTAAGGTATGATGGTTTAGCAGATTTATAAAAACTTATTTTAGATTTAAAAATTGACATTAAATTTTATTGTAAAATCCTAATTTCAAGTGGAATTGAGCCCCTTTCGTGATCTATACAGTAGGCATAGTAGTATTATACTACAGATTTTTATTGCTAGAGTTCGAATCCCACGAATACCATCTTATATTTTTGTAAAAGAATAATTATTTTCGAGATTTTTTTCTCTCTCAGAAAAGGTTTGTTTCTCATAATTTAAATAATGAAAGAATTAAATATGAATACTCAATTCACCAATTGAATATGATTTCTTAATATCTGAACTTTAATTCTGAAGCTATAGGCATTCTGCACGCCTTGTTCCCCCATCTCCTTTGAAAATTTCTTGTAGAATATGTATGTATCTGCAAGTATGTCCATAAGTTATTCTGGCACTAAATTATTAAATGCATCATAAAAACATTGTTTTCAATTTAGCTTCTCATTTTCTACAAATTGTAGTAATTGGTTTTCATCTTCATTACAAAATTAAGTGAATCTTTATATAAGCTGTTGATGTTAAACTTTTTACAATGCTTGCAGCATAAACTTACAACTTGTATCTAGCATATCGTTTTCACTATTTTGACAGCATCAATTCCTATTACCACATAAGCATGATTACAACTCAATGACGTATACATAACTGAGAGAGTTTTTTCAATTCACTTACAATTTTAATTGTTACAAAATAGCCAATATTTATAGGCATTTCCCAGGAAATTTTAAATATCCAGTGACCAATTGCAACTAGTGTCACTTGAAAATTTTTGCTGCAAGATACATGTACTTGTGTTCAGAGCTAGTCTCATTGACATTGTTGAACAAAAAGCTTAGGGTATTGATCTAAAGTTGTAGAATTTAATAAAGTGTTTCTGCCAGTGACCATACCAAAATAACCTTGAGTTTGATAATTACACTTTAGTCATAAGGAATCCTTGTTTTATTAAACAATGGCTTTTAATTAGCCTCCATTTTAAACTTTATCTGCCAGTTGTCCCGATCTTGCCCTTGGATGAAGTCAGGTCATAATCTCAGTTCCAAGTTTGAGCTGGAAATAATTGTTTATTTCAAAAATATAACCCGGAAAACTTGCACGGAAATATGATTCCCATGAACCCAATAATTTTATTTACGGGAAGGGGAAAATGAATGCAGAAAATATACATATAGTAAATATTTGTGATAATTATCATGCTTCGACAAATAAAAAGTATTAATGTTGGCAAAGTGTTTTTTCTTGCTTTACTTTTTCTCCAGCAATTGATTGAGATTGTCAATGTTTTCAAAAGGAAGACGACACCTTTCGTACACCACTTTGTCTTTTAGATCCGCCTGTAATTTTGACAATAGAATTAACCTGTTTTTGATTGACAGCTCGCTGTCTGATTTGCACTCTTTCCTTGTTCCTTCCGGTTGGACGATATCATTGATAAGTTTGACTGGATCTGTAACAGGAAGTGATTGCTCTTCCGCTGCGGTCACGTGATTGACCGTATCAGAGTCTTTTATCGTGTCCATTTCATTACTTTTTCTGTAGTTGTCTTTTTCAATTAATTCTTCATTCGTCATCGGAAGTAGAATTGCTCTCATCAGATTTTGAAGCAACAGTAACTGTTGGCTGTAGTGTAAAAG
>NW_026930247.1:0-40963 GCF_032062105.1 Saccostrea cuccullata
GCACCTATGCCGCTATACTGAATCGTCTGTACATGTATGTGATGTCCTGTGTAATTGTAACGGTTCACGTTGTCTGTTTTTCCGTAATACCACATCCCTGCCAGAATATCTCCATTAAAAGGAGAACAGTAGACACAGAGTGGTTTCCAAGAACGTGTTTCCTTTATCAATGTAGACTTCGCTGTATTACCTTTGAAATTAGATATTTTGATAATGTTAAAATGCATGTCGATATAAATAAGATTATCTTTAGCGTTCACTGTGTGTACTTCATAATAACTATTTATATCTGTCAGATGATGTAGTGCGTCATCTTCTGCAGTTGTCAGGATGAGTTTGTTGATATCACTCACCAAAACGCGTTCTGATTTCGAATGGAAATGTGTCCTTTAGCAGAAACGTCCGTCGCTATCATAGATTTAAGCAAGAGAAGTGAAGACATCAGTTTCAGCACGCAATAATTTCTTACTTTTCTTTTATCTGTTACCAAAACCTGTATTTCACTTAGTAATTTAACCACACTCCCAATTTGAATTTTTTTAGTGAGAGAGAGTAAAGCATATTTTGTAAGAGAATGGGTTTCTTGAAGGAATAAAATGAATTTTAAACGCATTCCAAAATCAAAACAGAAAATCTTTTTTTCTGTTTTAAGCATTTTGCCCTTAGGTATTGACAAAACTCAACAAATAACACAGTTTACAAGATATTTATAGGTGAATATCAAAAGTTTAAAGAACACAAACCATCGTTTACATAGCTAGATTTTACGGAGTAAATTTCCTCCCAAAAACTATCACTGAAACAATTTTCACTACCACATTACAATTTGAAAATAGAAAAAATCTACAGGGGTAAATTTCCTCTCAAAATGACGTTGATACAGTTAACATACAGTAGTCAATTCAAAAGCGACAATCCTTGATATAACAAGACTTTACGGGGTAAATTTCCTCCCAAAGAATATCACTGATACAATGTTCACTACTACAATTACAATTTGAAAAATAGCAAAAATCTACAGGGGTAATTTTCCTCTCAAAAATGACATTGGTCCATTGTACATTCAGTATTTGAAAGCCAAAGCAACCATCGTTTACATAGCTAGATTTTACGGAGTAAATTTTATTTCCCAAAGAATATCACTGATACAGTGTTCACCACTACAGTTACACTTTGAAAATAGCAAAAATCTACAGGGTAAATTTCCTCTCTAAATTAACACTGGTTCATTGCATATTCAGTATTTCAAAGCCAAAGAAACTCTCTCGTGTGTGTGTGTGTTACATAGCTAGATTTTACAATTCCTGAATATCATTGATGCAGTGTTCACCACTACATTTCAAAATAGAAAAAAAACTCTACGGAGTAAATTTCCTCCCTAAATTCACATTAGTGCATTGTACATTCAGTATTTCAAAACCAAAGCAACCATCGTTTACATATGTGTGTGTGTGTGTGTGTGCTAGATTTGTGTGTGTGTAAATTTCCTCCCAAAAAATATCACTGATACAGTGTTCACTACTAACATTACAGTTTGGTTATAACAAAAATCTATAGAGTAAATTCCCTCTCTAAATTCACATTGGTGCATTGTACATTCAGTATTTCAAAGCAAAAGAAACCATCGTTTACACAGCACGGAGTAAATTTCCTCCCAAAGAATATCACTGATACGGTATTCACCACTACATTTCAAAATAGAAAAAACTCTACAGAGTTCAAAAACGTCGGTGCATTGTACATTCTCAAAGCCAAAGCAACCATCGTTTACATAGCTGATTTTACGGAGTAAATTTCCTCCCAAAAACTATCACTGAAGCAGTTTTCACTACCACATTACAATTTAAAAAAGGCAAAAATCTACGGGGTAAATTTCCTCTCAAAAATGACACTGATAAAGTTAACATACAGTAGTCAATTCAAAAGCGACAATCCTTGATATAACAAGATTTTACGGAGTAAATTTCCTCCCAAAGAATGTCACTGATGTAGTGTTCACTACAGCAATTACAATTTGAAAATAGCACAAAATCTACAGAGTAAATTTCATCTCTAAAATCACATTGGTGCATTGTACATTCAGTATTTCAAAGCCAAAGCAACCATCGTTTACATAGCTAGATTTTACGGAGTAAATTTCCTCCCAAAGAATATCACTGATACAGTGTTCACCACTACAATTACACTTTGAAAATAGCAAAAATCTACAGGGTAAATTTCCTCTCTAAATTAACATTGGTTCATTGCATATTCAGTATTTCAAAGCCAAAGAAACCATCGTTTACATAGCTAGATTTTACGGAGTAAATTTCCTCCCAAAGAATATCATTGATGCAGTGTTCACCACTACATTTCAAAATAGAAAAAAACTCTACAGAGTAAATTTCCCCCCTAAATTCACATTGGTGCATTGTACATTCAGTATTTCAAAGCCAAAGAAACCATCGTTTACATAGCTAGATTTTACGGAGTAAATTTCCTACCAAAGAATATCACTGATACAGTGTTCACCACTACAAATACAATTTGAAAATAGCAAAAATCTACAGGGTAAATTTCCTCTCTATATTCACATTGGTTAATTGCACATTCAGTATTTCAAAGCAAAAGAAACCATCGTTTACATAGCTAGATTTTACGGAGTAAATTTCCTCCCAAAGAATATCACTGATACGGTGATCATCACTACATTTCGAAATAGAAAAAAACTCTACAGAGTAAATATCCTCTCAAAATGCACGTCGGTGCATTGTACATTCAGTATTTCAAAGCCAAAGCAACCATCGTTTACACAGCTCGATTTTATGGAGTAAATTTCCTCCCAAAGACTATCACTGATATAGTGTTCACAACTACATTACAATATGAAAATAGCAAAAATCTAGAGAGTAAATTTCCTCTCAAAATGACATTCATACAGTAAACAGACAGTAGTCAATTCAAAAGCAAATAGCCTTTATATAACAAAACTTTACAGGGTAAATTTCCTCCAAAAGAATTTCACTCATACAGTGTTCACTACTAACATTACAGTTTGGTAATAAAAATCTACAGAGTAAATTTCCTCTCTAAATTCACATTGGTGCAATGTACATTCTTTGAAAGCCAAGGCAACCATAGTTTACATAGCTTGTAGATTTTACGGAGTAAATTTCCTCCCAAAGAATATCACTCATACAGTGTTTACTACTACAATTAAAATTTGAAATTAGCAAAAGAGTAAGTGTCTTATCAAAAATGACATTGATACAGTGTATATTGGGTCTTTTAGACACCTTAACTTTACGGAGTAAACCCCCCCCCCCCCCGCAAAGTATAGCACTGATACACATGCACAATTTTCAACATATCTATAAAACGTTAACATTTTCAAGTTAACAAAATCTACAGAGTAAATTTCCTCTCAAAAATGACATTGGTGCATTGTACATTCAGTATATGAAACCGAACCGTATTTGATTTTACCATGTTTGCGGAATAAATTTCCTCCCAAAGAATATCAATAATACAGTGTTACCTACTAACATTTACAGTTTGAAAATAGAAAAAAATCTACAGGGTAAATTTCCCCTCTAAATTCACATTGGTTCATTGCACATTCAGTATTTCAAAGCCGAAGCAACCATCATTAATATACTAGATTTTACAGTCATTATTCGCAGTAAGAAAATAACATTATATATAGAAAACAGCAGAACATCAGAGGGTTAATTTCCTCTAAAAATAAATTGATGCAATATACACTTTTTACAGAAAAGAAACATACATGTAACATCTTATTGAAAAAAAAGACTTTCGAGGGACATTTTTATCTCAATATACAAACAACATGTAATCTATACAAACGCATACAGTTTTTTGACTGATTTCAAGCTGTATTCAACGAGCGGAGGGGGTTCAATGCGCATGCAGTAGCATGTTGACGTCACAAACAATATCTCAAAGTACGTTGAAAATTGTATTGTCCAGTCTATATTCGAGAAGGGAAAAAAGGAGAAGGAGGCAAGTCCCTCTCTTGATTATTGTCAAACAATTTGATTTCAAACACATCCTTCACATTTACTTTCTTTGACCGAAGCTCCACTTCTATGCTTTCCTTATGGCTGATACCATTGAACACTAGCTGAATGCATTTCCAACATGTCCAAAGGAAATCTAGCCGCCATATTTTGAACAAATCCATAGTTGACCTATTGATAAAATTTTTAGACCCGTAAATCGTCTCATATAATTATTTTTAAACTTTCAATTTTTCAAAACCCATGGGCATTTATTTCTTTAGGCATGCCGGATTACTTGTTGCGCACCACAGTCGAACAGTGGTGCTTGCACAATTTTTGTAAAATCGAAAAATAGTCTTTCCGTTGGTTTTTTATGAAAATTTCATTCATCTAAAGAACACGTATATATACCCTCAGTCTACACACACATTTAGACAAACTAAGACAAGATAAATTTTATTTGAGGATGATGTCAATTTCTCATATAAATCCAGATCATATACTTTTGCATTAAACACGATTTTGAATTCAGATTGGTTCAGGCAGTACATTTGCAATTAAAACACTAATTACTAACGCCAAAAAGGGGAGTTCAGAGAGGTAAATGATAACATATGCATGCAGGTAGTTTTACTACAAATAAAATGATCGCTAAACATGCTAAAGTGTTTAGCATTTCACACAATAAAGAGAGCAACCACCTTGATCAAGGATCGAAATCCTCATGTAACTGTAGATAGTGATAGAATTCATATGCCAGACACTACCTTAATTACACTTATCGTAACATATACATATATAATTGTAAATATACCTTTATTATTCAATGTTTGGTCTTTGTTTCGTTATTTCTCCATTCATCAGAAAACAGTCACTTTTATATCCAGTCGTCACTTAAACCACTCCTGAAATAATTGCGATCACCTATTGGGGGGCAGTCTAACTTGGTTTTCTTTCTCTAACTTGCTTCGTGTTCTCTGCGACTTTGAAGTGGATAAGCCAATGGGCACAATGCATATATCCGATGCCGCCAATTTAAAAACTGCCTTTCACACAAATCATCATGTGGGGTAAATAACGGGAAACGGAAAAATAAACTGTTTTCACACAGAACTTGAAAACAAATTCATTGTTTTCAAGATAAATGAATGAATTAGCGTCAATAGGTTGTTGTGAGAGAAAATTGAGATGGTCTGTTTCTTATCATTTTGTCATTTTCTTTTCCGGTGCGTGAATCCCCGCTGTTACACTTGTAATCAACCCCTTGTAGTGGATAGAGCTGCGGCCATGTCATAATAGTCTGACCTAAATCAAGCTGTAAGTTCACATTTTTCACCATCAAAATCTAAGCCCGACAAAATCACAGGTCGCCCTATTTACATTTTGTTGATATGTAACATATACACAGTACTCTGCTGCAATTGCATAAACATTATCTTCTCGTGCAGCAGTAACCGAGATTGAGGTTTCAAAGATGTGATAAAAATCATGGACTGTTATTCTTTTTAGTTGATCTATCGACACTAACACCATGAGGTCAAAAAAAAAGAGAAAAATAGACTTTAGAAAAAGCTAACGCTAAAGCAATACTGATAAAACTTGTTTTGCACTTTTAATTTTAAAAACTCAAATAATGTAAATCATTTAAAATAGAAAAATATATATATCGCCTTCCTTTTTATATGCCTGTATTTTCTATTCCTAACTGTAATTTATTATTTACGACTTGTATTCGATAATGGTGTATTGGGTGTTATACATCTGATCTTAATTACTAAGACTGTTATTCTTAAATTTTGTAAGCATCTAGATATATTATCTATCAAACCTGAAAGCGCAAGCTGACCTCTGAGAAATTGTCAATAATGTAAATCCATTGAAGTTTATTCCATTTTACTATTTACATGTTTTACATATACTCTACTACTACATGTATCGCATATGCATGTATAATTATTTCATGTGACAGTATATTAATCAATACATTATTGAAAATGTTTATTTTTCAGGATATAACAAATATATGAACAGTTAACATTTACATGCAAAGAAATCTTGTCCGATTGACGCGCACCGATGAAGTCAATAAAAGTGTAATTGATGCAAATCACCCACATTCCCCAAACGCTGGCAAGACAGTTTACGGCAGCAGATTTCGATTTCAGGAGGGTGGATCCTAGGTTTTCAGCTTTTTTGATTAAAGAAAAATAAACTTGATACATTCCTCCATTTATTTCTATCAGTGATATTTTTACATTAAAATGAAAATATTAACATAGCCAATCAGGTTGTGTCTAGGTATCACAACGGTAAATGTTTTCACAAAAAGATCGTAAATAAAAGAATCAGGTAATTGTTTACTTGAAAAAAATATTTAGCAGGAGATGTTAAACATTACCTGTCACACCAGCTGACACATCCTCACACACAAAACGGTACCTACACGGCATTTTCTTTTTCCATTTGCAAACAGGGCTACCTCAAATCCACGCGTTTTTTAATGTGTTTATAAACATTCCGAGTGCATCACAGGTAGTAGCCTCCCATGCCCGGAAAAAAGGTCCTTTCAAAAACCTTTATTTGTTCATAAAAGTTACAAGACACAGGTACCAAAAATGTAAAAATGGCTTGGAAGAGAATAGAAAAACGTCTCAAAAGAAAGGAAAATCAATTTGATATGTATGGATCTATATTTGACTAAGTTCATTTTGATTGGTCAATTACCGGTGTGATACCTCTACCCATTTAGTACTCCTCTTCCCTCTTGTTTAATCAGGAAATGATGCCGACTTCCGGGAATTTCGTACCCTTTTCCCCATAATTCGACGCGCAGTACTTCCAGAATTACCAAGTTCATCGTACCCGAAGTTAATTTATACTAAGGGAAATAAAATTATATGGAAATACGTAAATAAAAAATTGAAAGACAGCTTATTTCTACTAACGATTTGGTTTACTACAATTAATAATTATTATAACTTTCTTTTTCTTTAATTTACGTTTTTCAGTATTTGATTAATATGACCCCCCCCCCCCCCCGAAAAAAAGAATGGGTGCAAAGGCTTCTTAGTAATTAGTTTTGTACTTTTGTTTTAAACCCAATTAACTTAAGACATTAATTGCCTCGCCAAGATTTCTCGGGGAAGTTTCACAGATTAACGTTAATTCGGCTTTTATTGAGTTCGCTCTCCGGATAGAATGCTAAGGTTTTCTTTGCATGTTTCCTTTCTTAGAAAGGATATCTATCTATATTGCTAAAAACAACTTTTAAAAATATATAACAAAAATAAAATAATTAATAAGGAAAAAGCAATACTGATAAAATTTTGTTCTGGACTTAAAAATTCAAATTTATTTGTACATCATTTTTAAAATTAAAAAAAATGCATTCTTTTATTTAAGCATAATTTTTCTTGATATCTAGGCAATAAAGTGTATTTTTTCATTTAATTGAGTGACTGAAAGTAATGGCGATCGACCTCTGCAGGATGGGCAATGTGATACCTCCATAGACCTAAAGAATACATGCTGAGCACCTATTGCTCCTAATCGAGAATTAATGGGTGGAAGATCTGATAACCATATGTACTTAACTATGTGGGATTGTTTTGCATAACATGGAATAAAGAAAGTAACTTTGTAGACACTATATTTTGAACTAAGATAGAATGTCTTTTTTTTTATTTTGGCAACTTCTCCCGAACCCTTTCGACAAGACATGTAAGATCTGTTGTCGAAAAGTTTTGCTAAAAACAGTTTTATCTTTTAATTTCTCAAAAATAATTTAGTCTATCTGTGCATTTTTTAATTATTAAATATTTCAAAGAGAGTAATGCTAAAACACTCGGGAATTCAACTTAATTAAAAAATTCGATATCAGCCAGTGTAAAAGAAAAGACAATCTCGGCCTTATCTAAGTTCCCCTGTAGTTAAATTCTTTTTTATAATGTATATTCGTAAATATACAAATTATACAGTATTAGTGTTAAAAGTAAAAAAAAAAGCACGTTTAAATTAAAAAAGAAGAAATAGACAGATTGTGTAACTGTAATTACGCTACATAAAATAATATATATTTCAAATTTTTACTATCATTCTTCACAATTTTTGCAGTCTGACATCCAATAATCTGTAAATAATAAATTACAATAGGATCGAAAGACACTGGCATAAAGAAAGCAAATCATTTACAATATTGGAGTTCTATTGTCAAAAAAAGTTTTTTTTATAAAGCTTATTTTTCTCTTTTTTAATCTCATTGTGTTAGTGTAGATATATCATCGAAAAGGAATAATTGTCCTTGATTTTTTTTTCACATCTTCATGATCTCTGAAACCGCATATTTACAAAAAATAATAAATACTACGACACGAGTAGATAATGTTAATGCACTTGCAGCAGAGTATAATGTTAAATATCAACAAATTGTAAATAATAGTATGGCAACTTGTGCTTTTGACAGGCTTAGATTTTGATGGTGAGAAAATGTTGAAATTACAGCTTAATTTAGGTCAGATTATTATGACATGGCCGCAGCTCTATCCAATACAAAGGGTTGATAACAAGTGTAACAGCGGGGATTCATACAGCGGAAAAGAAAATGGTGAAATGATGAGAACCCAGCTAACACAAAAACATTTTTAAAATGTTTTTAAAACATTTTCAAAATGTTGCGAAAACATTATAAAAAATGTTTTAATCACGTGATTTTGTATGGTTTTTTAAACGTTTTTAAAACATTTTAGTGAAATATTTCAACAAAATGTTGTCAGAACATTTTCTTAAAATGTTGCAAAAACATTTTCAATAATGTTTTAATCACATGAATTTGTATGGTTTTTTAAACGTTTTTAAAACATTTTAGTGAAATATTTCAACAAATGTTTCTGGAACATTTTCTTAAAATGTTACGAAAACATTTTTGAACAATGTTGTAATCACGTGATTTTGTATGGTTTTTTAAATGTTTTTAAAACATTTTACAAAATATTTCAACAAATGTTATCATAACATTGTTATAAAATGTAACATAAACATTTTCAAAAATGTTTTTTCACGTTTAAAATGTTTGGTTTTTAAAACGTTTTCAAAACATTCACGTCGAGGTTACAAAAGTATTTTTACTGAAATTTTACTTTTTTCTCATTAAATAATAGAAATAAACACAAATTATATTTAATTTTTGAACCTTTAATACAAACCCATATTCAATATGTTAATCACATTTAAATTCCATTCTCGGTACAAGTTTTGATTTATTTTCTTTCGAGTCACCGGGTTTTTAAATGGTGAAAACGGCGTCTAATCCATTCACTGAATTTTAAAAGAACAGAATCACAGAAATCCTATGTTCACAGTATAGGTCGAACAGAGCGGCGGATCTATAAGACTTAGTTAGAATCACGTACACTGAAAAGGCTGATAAGGAATCCGCCCCTGTAAAGATAAGAAAAATTGTGTTTGTATCAGCGTTCTACATCTAATGTAACTTAAGATGATCAATGAAAATATACAAAAAATATTTTAAATAATTATATCAAATTTAAGTTCTTTCCTCATTTGCATTGAAAAAGCAGAAAAATAACTACTATGACAATATTATTGAAGAGTAATAGTATTTACGTACACCTTTGCCTTCACTAAAGGCGGGTCTTTTGAATGTGGGAATTTGAAAATACAGATGATGCAAACACCATGCTGTAAAGAAATTTCATTTTTAAATCAACATATTGTTTGATAATTTTAAAACATTAAAACATTTCACAAAGACAACGAATACTTGAATCAAGGATATAATTGTGTTGACTTAAGAATGAAATATTCAAATCAAATACATGTGTATAACCTTAACGCTTGGTCATTGCTTAATGCTACATACATTTGTACAAAGTTATTGATCATGCACTGGTAGTATAAAAGTCATTTTTAAATGATCTTTTAAAGTCTATGATAAAGGAATAATTCTTACCATTCAAAGTTAATAAATTCCGAGGTTATTATTGTGGTTTTATGGTGCGAAGTCTTCTCATTCAAATCGGCACGGAGTAAGCGCGCACATCTTGTTCACCAGAATTCAAAATTTGGCCTAGATAAGATGCAATCCACTATACTCTGTAACGCGCTGCCCAGCAGGAAAATTGCATAATATGTTATCATGGCACTGAAACTGACCAGTGTGCCAATCCCTATCTAATGCCTCAGAGTTAAAACCTGGGAGTGGATCACAGATTTGATGAAGAACATTTAAAAAAAAACATTTAGAGTTTTATCAAATGCTTATGATTCTTTACATCTATTTATATTTTAAATTTTGTGTTTGCCTATCCTTTCATTTATTGATTTTTTGATTTGTTTTAATTAAAGGACTTTATATATGTCTGTTTAATCATTAAGCCAAAACCAGAAATCACTATAAAATAAATAAATAAAATAAATATTAAAAAAACTATAAAATACCGGAAAACCTTTCAATTAAAAAATTACTACAATTCCTCATTTCAACACTATTCTTTCTATATATTCTTTTTTTTTTCTTCATAAACTAAATTTTAGGAAAATCGCAATCATACATTATTTGAATGTTTTAAGAAAATTTTGAAAATAACATTAAAAAATGTTGCAGCAATGAAAAATGAAGTCTTTAAAAAAGGTAAACACATGAAATTGAATGTTCTAAAATTATTCTCACATACTCTTAAAGTTAATAAATGAATTAAATTGTGCTGCAACTACATAAATGTTTCAGAAACATTTTGAAATGTTTCCAAAAAAAATTTACAAAACCTATAATTAAAATGTTTCAATTGTAGTGAAAATAATTATTTTAAGAGCCATTCTCTGTAATGATTTGAAATTTTATATAGGAGCTGTGGCACGCATAGTCTCAGAATTTCTCCAAACTCTCTATGATAAAAGTTATTGATACCCTAAACTGAAATCAGGCAAAAATTGGTTGCTATGTTTTATAGTTACCATGGCAACATGTCTTAAAGTTCGAAAAATGGCATTTTTAAACATGTTTAGAGCCCCATAGTTAACATTTGCGACAAAGCAAACAATTGGCAATGACTGTTTCCAAAAGTTGAAGGTCAGAAGTCTCAAATGCATGATAAACATGTTTGGAAAATCAACTATTACATACGTTACTATGGTAACAAAGTATTCAAAAGTAAAAAAAATATTCATTGAATTTTATAAAGTCATACACGTAAAAATAAAAAGCAATTATATGATGAAATGTGACCTAATAATAGAAAAAAGAGCCTTGAAACATATACCAAGAACAAAATATGATATTTCATTTTGGTTGGCAATGGTTGCCAAGGTTTTTATACCACAGAGAGCCTTCAAAGTAACACTCTGTATGTTTAAATCTGATCTTATTTTTAAAAAAAAAGCACATTTCCTCATAACTAATGATCGATTTTTAAAGATGTTGGTGTGCTCCAAATTTTCCCATTTGAAAAAATTCAGATTAGATTTTTTAAATAGAGCGTTGCTATGGAAATAAGCAGAAAATATATGCATAAAAACCTGAAAAATATTTTCTTTCCTTGGATACGTACCCTTAAATGTAGATTCCCAAAACTTTTATGATTGATATTTATTAACAGCTAACTTGACTTTTAATTTTTACTATCATTCAATCTCTAAGTGGATGCAAGATGTTGGCACACAGGGTTTAATATTGATATAAAGTTCACAAAATCGAACATTTTCCCTTCTTGGTAACCATAGCAACAGTGTTGTTTTCTTCATCAAATTTTATCAATATATGATATTCAACTTCAGTTCTAACAGATAAGTACTATTCAAGCTGAGTCCTTTAATTTGTTTCTTGATTAAATGGCAATTTAATTCTTAATGCAGCGAAAAATAATTCACTTTTAAGCACTGGTACTTTGTTTCTATGGTAACACTGCAAAGTAGCAATTATACCCAATTTTTCTTATGGTTTTGGTGTTGCAAGGTCCTAAGGATGCATATTTGCCAGTCTTGAATTTTCATGTTTTTCCTCAAGACAGTAGCATTAACCCAATCTTAGTTACTGGTTTTGCATGGTTACACTGTGTTACCATGGCAACCATAAAAGTTATTTATAGAATAATATTGCTTATACTTATATACTTACGGTCAAACATTTTCATTGCTTTTCTTAAGTCGTTGATTGAGTTTGAGCATGTAACACCTACCATTAGTGAATTCAGAGTGTTTTTCAGCATATTTCAGCATTTGAAATGTATTCCAAATGTACCCTTGGTTACCACTTACTTAGAGATATATTCTAAACAGTTTCTTTACAGTTTAAGTGACATCAATGTGTCATGTTTTTGTGAGAATGGTTTGTTTGCTTTTCCTAGTTTTTATTAAGCCACAGTCTAGATTTAAAGTGGCTGAAAATCTCGATTTTTCAAACTTTTTCGGCTGTTTCCATAGCAACCGAGACACATAGCAACGAAATTTTGTTTGATATTTGTTTCTGGTGTCAAGTACTAAGCATAGGTGAAGTTTCATCAAAATCGGTGACCATGCGTGGCAACGAAGTTTAAGTGGTTACAGAGAATGGCTATTTAAAATTAGTAAACAATTTCACTGCCAAGGCCGAAAAATATCCGGAATTTAATGTTAATAACTAACAGCGATATTAAGAATGTTTTAAAAATATTTTTAAAATGTTCCTTACAATTTTTTTTCAGAAACGTATAGGCAATGTTTCCGTTTTACAGAAAAAAGAATGTTTCATTACATGTTTTAAGAACGATTTTAAAACGTTTTACAAGATCTTTAATATTTCGCAGCTATACATACCCTTAGAAAGAAAAGAAAAATGTTCCTTAAATGAATTAAGAATGTTTCAAAAACATTTTGACAACGTTCCTTCCAAATGTTTCAGAAACGTATTCGTGCAATGTTTCAGATTTATGGAAAAGGAATGTTTCATATAATGTTTTTAGAACGTTTTTAAAACGTAATATAAAAATCTTTGATATTTGAAAGCTAAACATACCTTCTGAAACATTTTTAAAACGTTTCAAAAATATTTTAGAAAAATGTTCCAAAAGGAATTAATTATAAGCTTCTTGAAAACATTTTAAAAATGTTTTTTAAATGTTATAAAGAGAAGAGGAAATGTTTTTAAAATGTTTTTAAAATGTTTAGTCTGAAATGTTTCGAAAAAAACCTTTTTACAACACCAATAAAATGTTTTGAAAATGTTTTGTGCTACCTGGGAAGCAGACCATCTCAATTTTCTCTCACAGCAATCTAATTCATTTATCTTGAAAACGATGGATTTGTTTTTAAGTTCTGTGTTAAAACAGTTTATTTTTTCGTTTCCCGTTTTATATCCTACATAATGATTTGTGTGTATGGCAGTTTTGAAATTGGCGACATCGGATATTTGCATTCTGCCCAGTGGTTCATCTACTTCAAAGCCACAGAGAACACGTAGCAAGTTAGGGAAAGAAAACCAAGTTAGACTGTCCCACATTCTGTGAACGCAATTATTTCAGGAGTGGTTTAAGTGACGACTGGACATAAAAGTGACCCTTTTCTGATGAATGGAGAAATATTGAAACCAAGACCAAACATTGAACAATAAAGGTATATTTACAATTATATAATTATGTATATGTTACGATAAGTGTAATTAAGGCAGTGACTTCAAATGAATTCTACCCTTAACTACAGTTCATGAGGATTTCGATCCTTGGTCAAGATAGTTGCTTTCATTTATCTCTCTGAACTCCACTTTTAAAATTCAATGCGTAGTAATTAGTGTTTTAATTGCATATGTCCTGTACGAACTAATCTGAATGCAAAATCGTGATTAATGCAATAGTATATGATCTGGTTTTATATGAGAAAATTGCCATCATCCTTAAATAAAACTTATCTTGCCTTAGTTTGTCTAAATGTGTGTGTAGACTGGGGGTATATGTACGTGTTGTTTAGATGAATGAAATTTCCATACGAAAAACCAACGGAAAGACTATTTTTCGATTTTACAAAAACTGTGCACAACATGTAATCCGGCATGCCTGAAGAAATAAATGCCCATGGGTTTTGAAAAATTGAAAGTTTAAAAACAATGATATGAGATGATTTACGAGTCTAAAAAATTTATCAATAGGTCAACTATGGATTTGTTCAGAATATGCTGGCCAGATTTCTTTTGGACATGTTGGAAATGCATTCAGCAAGTGTTCAATTGCATAAGCCATAAGGAAAGCATAGAAGTGGAGCTTCGGTCAAAGAAAGTAAATGTGATAGATGTGTTTGAAATCAAATTGTTCAACAATAATCAAGAGAGGGACTTGCCTCCTTCTCCTTTTTCCTTCTCGGATATAGACTGGACAATACAGTTTTCAAGGTACTTTGAATATTGTTTGTGACGTCAACATGCTACTGCATGCACATTGAACCCCCTCCGCTCGTTGAATACGGCTTGAAATCAGTCAAGAAAACTGTATGCGTTTGTATGGATTATATGTTGTTTATTTATAGATTAAAAAATAATGTATTACATCATTAGTATATTGAGATGAAAATGTCCCTCGAAAGTCTTTTTTTCAATAAGATGTAACATGTATGTTTTTTTTTCCTGTAAAAAGTGTATATTGTATCAATTTATTTTTAGAGGAAATTAACCCTCTGATGTTCTGCTGTTTTCTATATGTAATGTTTATATTCTTACTGCAAATAATGACTGTAAAATCTAGTATAATAAAGACGGTTGCTCTGGCTTTGAAATACTGAATGTTCAATGAACCAATGTGAATTAAGAAAAAAAATTTACCCTGTACTTTTGCTATTTTCAGACTGTAAATGTTAGTAGGTAGCACTGTATCACTGATATTCTTTAGTAGGACATTTACTCCGTAAACATGGTCAAATCAAAAAGCTATGTAAACGATGGTTGCTTTGGCTTTCAAATACTGAATGTACAATGCATCAATGTCATTTTTGAGAGGAAATTTACTCTGTAGATTTTGTTAACTTGAAAATGTTAACGTTTTATAGATATGTTGAAAACTGTACATGTGTATCAGTGCTATACTTTGCGGGGGGATGGTATTTACTCCGTAAAGTTAAGCTGTCGAAAGGACCAAATATACAGTGTATCAATGTCATGTTTGATAGGACACTTACTCTGTAGATTTTTGCTAATTTCAAATTGTAATTGTAGTAGTAAACACTGTATGAGTGATATTCTTTGGGAGGAAATTTACTCCGTAAAATCTACAAGCTATGTAAACGATGGTTGCGTTGGCTTTCAAATACTGAATGTACATTGCACCAATGTGAATTTAGAGAGGAAATTTACTCTTATTATTTTTATTACCAAACTGTAATGTTTGTAGTGAACACTGTATCAGTGAAATTCTTTGGGAGGAAATTTACCCTCTAAAGTTTTGTTATACAAAGGCTATATGCTTTTGAATTGACTACTGTATGTTTACTGTATGAATGTCATTTTGAGAGTAAATTTACTGTCTAGATTTTTGCTATTTTCAAATTGAAATGTAGTTGTGAACACTATATCAGTGATTCTCTTTGGGAGGAAATTTACTCCGTAAAATCTAGCTGTGTAAACGATGGTTGCTTTGACTTTGAAATACTGAATGTACAATGCACTGACGTGCATTTTGAGAGGAAATTTATTCTTTAGAGTTTTTTTTTCTATTTTTGAAATGTAGTGGTTAACAATGTATCAGTGATATTCTTTGGGAGGAAATTTACTCCGTAAAATCTAGCTATGTAAACGATGGTTTCTTTGGCTTTGAAATACTGAATGTACAATGCACCGACGTGAATTTAGAGTGGAAATTTACTCTGTAGATTTTTGTTATTACCAAACTGTTATGTTAGTAGTGAACACTTATCAGTAATAGTCTTTGGGAGGAAATTTACTCCGTAAAATCTAGCTATGTAAACGATGGTTGCTTTGGCTTTGAAATACTGAATGTACAATGCACCAATGTGAATTTAGAGAGGAAATTTACTCTGTAGATTTTTGCTATTTCTAAATTTACTCCGTAAAATCTTGTTATATAAAGGATAGTCGCTTCTGAATTGACTACTGTATGTTACTGTATGAATGTCATTTTGAGAGGAAATTTACTCTCTAGATTTTTGCTATTTACAAATTGTAATGTAGTTGTGAACACTATATCAGTGATAGTCTTTGGGAGGAAATTTACTCCGTAAAATCTAGCTGTGTAAACGATGGCTGCTTTGGCTTTAAAATACTGAATGTGCTATGAACCAATCTGAATATAGGGAGGAAGTTTACTCTGTAGATTTTTTGTTATTACCAAACTTCAATGCTAGTAGTTAACACTGCATCAGTGACATATTTTTGGAGGAAATTTACCCCCTAAAATGTAGCTGTCTATTACACTGTATCATTGTCATTTTGAGAGGAAATTTACTCTGTAGATTTTTGCTTTTTTCAAACTGTAATGTTAGTAGTGAACACTGTACATGTATCAATGATATTCTTTGGGAGGAAATTTACCCCCTAAAATGTAGCTGTCTATAACACTGTATCAATGTCATTTTTGAGAGGAAATTTACTCTGTAGATTTTTGCCTTCTTCAATTTGTAATGTGGTAGTGAAAACTGTTTCAGTGATAGTCTTTGGGAGGAAATTTACTCCGTAAAATCTAGCTTTGTAAACGATGGTTGCTTTGGCTTTGAAATACTGAATGTACAATGCACCAATGTGAATTTAGAGAGGAAATTTACTCTGTAGATTTTAGCTATTTCTAAATTGTAATTGTTGTAGTGAATACTGTATCAGTGATAGTCTTTGGGAGGAAATTTACTCCGTAAAATCTTGTTATATCAAGGATAGTCGCTTTTGAATTGACTACTGTATGTTAACTGTATCAGTGTCATTTTTGAGAGGAAATTTACCCTGTAGATTTTTGCCTTTTTCAAATTGTAATGTGGTAGTGAAAACTGTTTCAATGATAGTTTTGGGAGGAAATTTACTCCGTAAAATCTAGCTATGTTAACGATGGTTTGCGTTCCTTAAACTTTTGATATTCGCACCAATAAATATCTTGTAAACTGTGTTATTTGTTGAGTTTTGTCAATACCTAAAGGCAAAATGCTTAAAACAGAAAAAAAAGATTTTCTGTTTTTATTTTGGAATGCGTTTTTAATGGTTTTCGTGCTAATTCTTAATATCTAAGTTCATAGTACTCTAGGCTTGCGAGGTGTCCAATTGTCTATGTTGCTGTATTCTTTGGATCATCAAAATTTGAAGACTGACGTTCACATCACGGATATCAGTTTTAATGAGATTCTTTAGTTTCGTGACTTTTGCTAACATCTCTGTGCGATGGTTTTAGATTTCTGCGTGATAAGTTTTTACATCGGATTTGATTCTTGACAAGATAAAGCAGCTGTTATAGAGAGTCTCACTCATAATTTTTGTGGATGTTTCCCTTGTATTGTCGACGGATATTTCTGTAAACGGTTCTAATGTCCAATATTTCGTGTTTTCTGAAGTGTCATTGAAAAAAAAGTTAATATGTTGGAATATCCGTGTTCTGTTCATTCGAAACAGACAGGAATTCGACATGTGTGACAATATTTTTCATAAAACATGTCTAGATGTCTCACACAGGTCTCTTGCTTGAGGACATTTTTATATTTTTCACGAAAAATCATAACATCATGGTGCATTGTATCTAAATTAATATGTTTGACTTTACACTGTTCAAACAGGTCAAGCTCACACGTGTCACAATAGAACAAAATCGTACTTTGCATCGGGTGCTAAATGCTAGAATTCCCCTTATGTAGATGGTTTACTCTTTTAAACCAATCTCCTGAAATTATGTTTTTAAATTTTAGAAAGAAGACATCATGAAAAAATATTCAAAATATCTGTTTACTTTTTATTGCTGAACAACAACTTAATATTTTTCTCAATGTTTTTTCAAACCATGCCACAAAGAGGTAGATTCACTACCTTCATAAATTGACATTATTTATATACCAATTAACTGAGCAGGTCCAAATTGCAATGTCCCATTTGAAATATCAATATAACAAGATGTGTTTGTGAAATACAGATGCCCCCGTATGGAGTAAAGATTAAACTTTTCTTAAATGCAAATTTAATTAATTAGTAACAAAATTAGGGTTTTCTCACTGGAAAACTATTGTGAAATTTAAAAATAAGCCATTGTTAAAGTTTTTTTCAATAAGTACAAAACTCTCTAAGGTCAAGGTCAAAAGGTCAATGTAATTAGTATCTAATTAAAGGTATTGATTGAATGTATGTTGTTTAACGTCCCTCTCGAGAATTTTTCACTCATATGGACTCCACTTGCCGGTGGAGGGCTACAAATTTTGTCCTATGCTCGGCACTCAGGGCCATTGAGCAGGGAGGGATCTTTTTCCGTGCCAGCACCTACTGTGACACGGGACCTCGGTTTCTACCGTTCCATCCGAAGGACCGGTCTCCACGTCCCACAGTGGGATTCGAACCCGCGACCACTCATCAAGGATTGACTCCTTACTTCGTGACTCTAGAGCAGACGCTCTAACCACTGCACCAAGCGTGCGACTCTAATTAAAGGTCTTGCCACATAAAATACTTATGTAGAGCATGAAAGCTTTAGCCCTAACCGTTCAGAAGTTATGGTCAACGTTCATTTTCTTAAAAAGTAGGTCAAATTCCAAGGTCAAGGTCAAAGGGTCAAAGTTATTGTTATCAAATGAAAGGTCTTGTCATAAGGATAAAATATGTAAAGTATGAAAGCACTAGCCCTAACTGTTTAAAAGTTATGGTCAAGGTTTGCTTTTTTAAAGTAGGTCATTCTCAAAGGTCAAGGTCATAGGGTCAACGTTCTTGGTATCCAATGAAGGGTCTTCTCACAAGGATTACATATATGAAGTATGAAAGCCCTAACCCATACTGTTCAAAAGTTATGGCCAAGGTTAAAGTTTTTTCACAAGTACAGAAATCTACAAGGTCAAGGTCAAAGTCTCAAGGTTGCTGGTATCCAGTGAACGGTCTTTTAACAAACATTACATATGTAAAGTATAAATGTCCTGGTGACGACTGTTCAAAAGATATGGCCAAAGTAAAAGTTTAAAATTTTCATGTAAAAGTTGGTCAAACTCCAAGGTCAAGGTCAAAAGGTCAAATTTGGTGGTACCCAAAGAAAGGTCTTGTCACAAGAAATTCACATGTGAAATATGAAAGTCATAGCTCCACTAAATCAAAAGTTATGGGCAAAGTTAAAGTTTTTGCGGACAAACAGACAAACAGAGAGACAGAAAGACAGACAGAGAGACAGACAGACAGACGGACACGACAAAAACTACATACCCCCGAAACTTCGTTTACGGGGGCATAAAAAAGACTTTGCACTTTTTTCTATAGAATTATTTCCCCTGAGAGTTTAAGACAGTATTGACAAACAGGCTTTGTGAAAGTGCAGTGGTTTTTTTTTAATTTTGATGAAAATTATTTAATTCGAACTATTCCTACTTAAAATGAAAATATAAGCTTACCTGGTGACCCCACCACCACCCTCCCATCCCCATAAAAAGACATGGATAAGAATTGTCATAAACAGTCCTGACATTAAATAATCAAACATTTCAGTTCAGAGGTTTGGGGCTATGCAAAACATTGAAAAATGTTTACTTTTTATGGCCATCTTTTAAAGAACTTTCATGTTTGGAGTAAAATGAGGGAATTCTTGACGTCATAATGCATAGACCAGAGAAAAAAAATCACGTCATTTTTAATTGTTTTACAGTGTCCAAGGGTTCAATTGAAATTAAACGTACTGTTAATTTAATATTACGATTTTTCAAAAATTCACGGCGCCCTTAGTTAACCTGTTCTTTTGTAGCTTTATTATATGACCAGGGACTTAAAGACTGTTTATGACGTACACTGCATGTTCACGTTTGAATTGATTTATCAGCATGAGCATTGCTTGTCATTGTTAATTTTCATTTTTTATCCTCTCTCTTCTTATACTTTCAAAACTCCTCTCAAATAAGTCTTTGATCCGGTCGTTTATTGGTTTTAAATCTTGAGACTGACTTATATCATGTGATCCATTCAAAGATGAATGCAAGAATATAAAATTGTTTTCACATATAAAAGAATACGAGTACTAATCTACGTTCTTTAAATACTGATTGTTAGACCATTATTTACACTTTTGGGTGTTGAAGGACATTTCCGTTATTACGCGATCATGAAAAGGATCTGATAGCGGGTGTGAGTGGTCGGCAGGGGGTGCTAACTCCTCTATAGTATCTGATCCCATATGATATTATAGAATGTTATCGAATACTGTTCATCATCTCAACATATTTTACCAAAACTAAACAATGGATACATTTGTTGAAAGTTTAATCCAACACAGCATTTAAAACAACTTACAGAGTGAAACGCTTTTGTCGACATCACGTGGCGATTTTTGACCACATATATTTTTTGTGGTAGACCGATCAAATATCTTTTAAGTGAATAATTCATTTTTCATTATAAAAGATTATAATTACAACAAATATTGCACTTAGACCGAAACATCGGTTGTAAGTAAACAAAATGTAAGTAAGGTAACACTTATTATATTTAAGTTTCAGACCAGTCCTTAAGTTGAGACCGTATAAATCGATATCCCACATTGCAGTAGGTGATGGCATGAAAAAGAATGGCCTTGAGTACAGTGTATAGAACAAATTTGCAGCTCTACAAACGTCTTCATATAAGTGGAAAAAATCTTAAGAGGGACATTTAACAACACATATATATTAAAAGTATATTTTTAACAGGGTGTACTTTTGAAGGTATTTATAGTTGAATTTGTTGACTTCCTTGTTTAAAAGCCGTCATTGGTTTTGCTGTTTTCTTTAAATGAAAAATTGATTTAATTGATTTTTCCAATTAAAAAAAAAAAAAAAAACAATGACATTTTGAACTACAAGTATACATGTACATGTACCATGTAAAAAATAATTCAATTATAATTTGATTCGTTTGTTGAAAATCTTAACTACATTCGGCTCAAGTGCGCTTTACTGAGCAAAAGTTTTCTGTCGTCGTTGTTGTTGTTGATGTCGTCGTCGTTATAAACTTTCACATTTTGATTTTTCTACTCAAGAACCACAGGGCCACTTTCAACTAAACTTGCTACAAACTATCCTTGTGTAAAGGGAATTCAAGTTTGTTCAAATGAAGTGCCCAACCTTCTTTCAAGTGCAGATAATTATGAATTAATGAGAAATTAATGGTATTTAAAAAAAACTTCTCCTGAACCATTGGCTCAGGAAAGCTGATACTTATGTGGAAGCATCCTCAGGTACTGTAGATTCACATTTGTTCAAATCATGACCCCCGGGGGTAGGGTGGTTCCGCAATGGCTGATCAAAGTTTATACGTTGGAATATACAGGAAATATCTTTTAAAAATCTTCTTCTCTAAAACCATAGGGACATGAAAGATGTAACTCATGTGGAGGAACCCTCATGTAGTGTAGATTCAATTCATAACCCTAGGAGGGAGGGCCGGGCCGAAAATGCTGATCAAAGATTTACATACGAATATATAGAAAACTAGATACGATCTCGTTGCGAGCAACGAGAGGTCTTCCGTCCGTTTTATGAAAAGAAATTCACGTAAAATCGAGCTGAAAAGAGATTCAAAATTTTTGTCACAAGGAGAATTGAACCCATGTCGCCAATGTGAATGCGCTTTTTTTTTTTTACTTTTTTATCCCCAACGCGCTAACCATTAAGATATAGGGAGTACTACTCTAAACATACTTGTGTATACTTTTGCAACAGTTCACCTGTCTAAGAATTATAAAAAGCATTCATAATTTTGCGCCAAACACCACGAGTAAATATTTTACGCCTTTTCTTTGGACTGATCTATTAAATAGGGATGATAGCTTCAATTAAATTTTAAAAATAAAACATTCTTAGCGCCTTTATTTTATTTCGACGTTAAGAAAGTATATGTAACACATTATACACATTACATATCGTATCTAGCCTAGTTACACTAAAGCAGTGAAACGGAAATTAAGTTTTAAGATTGACACTCAATTGCAACTTACTACTGTAACGTGTCGGACCTGAGCGGTCAGTAGGTCCGTGCTCGGATTACCGAGTTTTACTGGGGATATGATTGAATGCAATATATACAGATAATAATATGACACCTGCCTGGTGTCTTTAAATCAAATGACCTAAGTGCTTTGTACAATTATATATCTTCAGTTAATACCGGCACCTGCCTGGTGCCATATGACAATTGCCTCACTATACAACTGACTATATAAGTCAACAGCCACCTGCCTGGTGCCTCTTGATTTAGCCTTTAACACCTGCCTGGTGTCTTACTGCTTACCAAGTTGCCTATATAACTATAGCCAAGTAGCTAAAATATACTTACACAGTATTAAACTTTGTAAGAGCTTCTCTGTCCTAATGACAAACCTATAGCTAACGTCACACAGCTATATTTTAACTAGTCACTGACTACGGCAATTTTGCACAATTCGATTTGATCGATACACTAATTGGTTTCTGAACCAAAGTCAAGACACCAGCCAATTGGCCGTACTGCCCCCTTGTACCTCAACTAAATCAATGATCATAAGTTATCAGATATCATATTGATAAAATACAACAGAATGCCTTTAATTTGGCAACACTATTATTATTTTCTAACAGAACATCATTTATCAATAATACTTGTATACTTCTTTTGTCAATTGACCAATTAATTACAATATTTACATCGATTATCTATTATAATATAAACAAGTAACGGGAGGTAACTCCTCCAACCATTTCACAAGTACGTGAGAGTCGAAGTAGTTTTTTACATTTCATGTATCCTTATGTCAGAATGGTTTAATCAAACGCTCAGCTGCCTCCATAAACCCCTACTCGCGAAATGGCGGAGTTGACAGAGACAGCCGCCATCTTGGTCCCGCTTCGGATTTTCAAAAATTAATATCTAGAGTTCTGATTAACCAATATCCAAACAACTTTTATAGTAAGCATCAATCAAAAGGTCTCTATTAGCATTCCAAAAATAAATAAAAAATATTGAAAAACAAAAAAGTTAGAAAATACGCTTTTTTCCATTCGCATCTCCTAACGATAGGAAGTATTGACGACGAACGAAAGGTCGCGTCCTGGATAGCATATATCACGATCTTTAATCCCTGAAAGTTTCACATTTATATCTTCTACCGTTCTTGAGATTAACGGTAGACAAAATGTCATTTTAAATTCAGAAAATGTCCCGTAACTTGGCACCAGAAGCGAATTTTCAAAAAATCTCTCGGAAAAAATAACTTCAGATAATAACACATAATTTCTGTAAATTTCATGAAAATCCACCCAGTAGTCTTCGAGAAATCGCGTGCACAAAATTTGGTGTACGGAATAATAATAATAATAATAATAATAAGAAACAATAGAATCACTATAAGGTCTTCCGTGAAGACGGAAGACCTTAAAAATCTGGGTCAGGAAATGAAATTCATGTGGCAGCATCCTCATGTAGTGTAGATTCAAGTTTGTTCAAATCATGACCCCCACCCTCCCCCATCCCAAGTTAGGTTGGAGCCAAAAAGGGGTTTCAAATTTTAACATATGAATACATTTGAAAATCCTCAAAGGTCTTCTCAAGAAAAATTAAAGTGGGTGGGTCAGTATAAGCATCCTCTGGTAGTGAGGATTCAAGATTATTCAAATCATTATCCCTGGAGCAAGGATGGGGCCATTATGGGTGATAAAATTCGGATTACATAGAAATACAAGGGGATATCAAAAAGTTCGTGGACTGGGGCTGTAAAATTAGTACTATGTATTCTGTGCTTTCAAAATTTATATGGAACATAAAACAACAAAAAATAAAGAAATGTTGAAAATTTTAGCTTTATACGTTCATTATTTGCCAAATTATTATAAAATAAAAACGACATTATATTATCACCCGGCGCTGTCGTCGTTTATTTTCATGACGTCCGACAACGTCATTGTTTATTTCAATGTCCTCTTCTTCTACCCCATGCGCTTTTTTGGATGAGATTCCCTGGGGTTGAGTAAGGACTTAAACCCGCCTTGTTTATATGACTCTACAATGTCATGAACAGCGGCTTTCAATAAATATAATATTCCAAATGGATTTATACACTGGGGGAGATCCTCGCTTGATTGTGCCAGTATACTTTGCTTTTGAGAGTTCAATATCTACAACACATGATCAACGTCATTTTTTTCACACCTTGACTACAAATCGACATTATCTGTGTATCCCTTTTCTCTCTGAATATATTTTGAGATTTAAAGACAAGTATTCTGGGTGCATATTATTTCTCTGTAGCCAGTTTAAACATTTCTTAGGTCTATACCATTTTTTCAGGGTCAAAACTTAATAGAATGTTGGAAAAAGAAACCCCTACCCTCTTTTCACGTCATTTTCAAGGCCTCATTTATTTGGACATTCCATGTAAAATTTACGATAAAATTTCATAGAACTTACGAAATGAAGTGAAAATTTCATATTTTATGGGAAAATTGTGTCCCGACACATACCTGAATTAACGGGATTTTTGGATGTCAAATGTTCTTATCAAAAGAGTTTTTTCTCAGTTACGCATAGGTCGCAAAAACGTCGTGTTCGAGGTTGCGCCGCCTGGACATACCATTGCTTACCAAAACATTACTAATTTATTAAAAAGTAAAATTTATGATTTAGGGTTTATTCTTTAGATAGAAAAAATGATGCTAACTA
Organism: Saccostrea cuccullata; assembly: GCF_032062105.1. Taxonomy (NCBI): domain Eukaryota; kingdom Metazoa; phylum Mollusca; class Bivalvia; order Ostreida; family Ostreidae; genus Saccostrea; species Saccostrea cuccullata. Next base: position 24,808 of record NW_026930247.1, read on the forward strand.
AATATTTTAAATTCATTGATGTGCCTAAAGCGGTTTTAATTTTATAGCGCTAGTCCACGAACTTTTTGATAACCCCTCGTAATCTTTAAAATATTCCCTTTGAGAACAGCTAAGTTGTGATTTGTTATAGTTATATGAAAGCATCCTCGGATAATCTAGATTTAAGTTAATGTTCAAATCATGACTCCCGGGGGTAGAGTGGGGCATCAGAGTTTTTACTTAGAAATACATATGGAAAACTGTTTAAATTCTTCACAATGCTGGGGATCCGTTTTCGTTTTGAACGAGCTTTATTGTGGAAAGAAAGGTATAAATGAATGGTTTTCATGTTTTTTAAGATATTCCTCGCTTTTTAAATACTTAGTTCAATGATAATTTTATATATAATTAGTTTTTTAAATTGTATTTTTTAAAATCTTTTCTGTAATACATATACAGACGATAAAAAATATATTTAAATCCAGATTTTGATTACGGTTTTCTATGTAAAGCAGAGAATGTGGAAGAATGCAAAAAATAAATAAATAAATAAATAAATAATGAATAAAAAAAATAAACACATATTTTCACATCTTTTGATATAACTCATTTTTTCTTTTCTTTTTCAAATTCCTTTGTGTTTAATTTTTTTCTAAAGAGCTTTATTTAACCGGTCGTCGGGGGCTGCTCACTCATCAATCGCACCTGATCCATCATTTTCTGTTTTGGATGTCCGCGTTTGCTCTTCCCCCGTTGTGTATTACATAATGGAGATTTGAGCCTGGATATCATTTGTTATCTTCATATATTTCATTCAACAATAAGATGGATAAAACTAAATAAAAAGATAAAATTATAGAGATTGTAGACACTAAACTTGAAAAACAGAATACATCATGGAAGATCAGTTAGTAGAGGGCTGGCAACATAATGGGAAGGATGTGTGACTTTTCTGATCAAAAGCGATAGAAATACGTTTTAATTATTTCTTTGCTAAGCTTCTGCACCTAAAAACTAGAAGTACTGTGAGCAATGAGCTGACTAAATGATATTTCCGTCTCCCATATGAATATAAGGGCCATTTTTTTGTTTCGGGAAACCCAAAATGTATGCCTGATAAAAAAGTAAAAATATCAACTGCACAAGTTTAATATGTTATAAAAAGTCTCGCCAGATTTCTTTCAGTGGTATTTGGAGAAATTGCAGAGAGGATATGGGTACCCAAAAGCGTATCAGATGGAGGACGAAAAGACGCCCCGATTACTTTATACTGTATACAGGGTTATTTTCGCCCCTTGTTATTTTCGCCCTTTTGAACTTGTGAACAATTTTGCCCAGTTTTAAATGCGCCCAGTCATAGTTCTGTTTAAGAAAGTATGAGGTATAATTTGAATTCACCCCGTTTTAAATTCGCCCAATCAAGGAGAGGGCGAAATGGGCGAAAATAAAACGGGGGCGAAAATTTCCCTGTACATGTGTATACAGTACCCTCACACTTTTCAAGCGGGGGAGATAATAATGAAAATTGCAGACCCTTCAGATGAGACCTCAAAAAACCAAGGCCCCTTGTCGTGGCAAGCAATGGCATGATTAGCAATCCTTACTGTTTTAAAATGGCCTGAGTGCAAAGTAAATGTCTTAGTTTGAAGCCTTTCAGCAGTATATGGTGACCTCTCTTTTTGAGTGAAAATTTCTCAAAAGGAGAGTAATGCAACTTAAAATCGATAAATCAATATCAATATTGTTTATTCCAAGTAAAAAGTAAAACAAAGTAAAGAGGGTAACATGAGATTTTATTATGAATATGAATTGAAATGAACAAATTTTGGTACGCTTATATAACATTCAATATAAAGAGTTACAAAGAAAACAGTAAGCAATGATTCTTAGCCTAGAATATCTGAAAAACATTAACAAATCTTTAAGGCATAAAACTATGGGAAATTGTTAGATAGTAAATGTTAGAAAGTCTAGTTACATGTATAAAATGGTAAATGTACAATGAAATATTATACATAATGCAAATGTTAAAAATTATTCATTAACTTGAAAATTTGATATATTTGAAGGACTACAAAAGTATCATATAAATCATTTGAATATAATCTATATTGTTCAAACGTTCTTTTTCTTTTATAACGTCATGGCAGACAAGGGGATGGCATGAGAATGACGTCGTCGATTGCAATGTCATTCCTGTACGTTTTTCCTCTAATTGCCCCAATAATAATCTAAATATAGAAAAAAATACAATGTAATTCTATCAACAAAACGTCTGGCTCAAGTTTACTTCAATCTTAAGTTCACTTCAAACATTCCGCGCAATCAGTAATATATACATGCACATCATAGAGAATTTTTTAAGATAAAAAGATATTTACAAGGGTTGATCCAAAAGCAATTTCTCAGTGTCCATACCTGTTATATTTTGCGTCATATTAACAAATACAAAATACAAAAAGATGCACAGATATGATTCTAATTAACATTAAAAATCCAATTTTATTAAGATCATTTGATAATTATTTTAAAGATCTTTAAATCAAAGAGCATAGATGGTGTCACCGCATCACAACGGATCTTCAGGTTTTAAAGTGTATATTTTCATAAAATGAAAAAGACAAACATATATTCAAAGGTACCTGTGGACAGAACCCCCTCCCGTAATTTAACCCCTGGGCTTACGCAGCACTGTTAAGGCTTGTTATGAGATATCGACGGAAAATAGAAGTGCAAAAACGGAAATTGTTTTTAAACCTGATTTTTTTTTTATTCAGCTGTTCTTTTATCACAGACTTAAATACTTCTGGAAATATCATTGTATAACCTATTTTTTACTGTGTGAAGTTTTGTCCCATCGATGGACAGTCAAGTCATAAATGCATAATATATGTACTGTATTTAGGTCATTAGCACATTTCAATATCCTAAGTGCATACCTTATTTGAAATTAAAAATTCAATCTTTACAATATTCCTGTGTGTCAGGTAAATTCATCATAAAAATAGAACAATTAATTATATTTCTTCTAATATAATATTGTTTCATTTAATTGTAGTTTATTCAACAGAAGATTAATCTCAATCGCTCTCATTTTATTCCATTTAAGGATATTAATGACACTTCTTAATTGACTATCTACAGCTTAACTATTTCTAAAGTTTTGTTAGTTTATTTAAGGAATGACTCTAATTGTTGGCCATATTATCGAGTATAATCTTGTTTGGGTCAGTTTACGCATTATAATCCGCGAAGCAGATTATAAAAAAAGCGTCAACTGACCCAAACCAGATTATACTCGATAATTTGGCCAACAATTTGAGTCATTCCTTATAATTCAATTTCAAAATAATCTTTTGATCTAAAAGTGTGTTCTTTTTATGAGTTCAAATTTATCGATCAATAATACATGTACAACCGTAGTAATTTAAGTGATGTGAAAAGAGGGGAGGTAATAAATGATACATAGATCTAGCATCCACGATGTGTGTTTACGTGAGGTAAGATCGAATAGTGTTTGAATTTAAAGATAAGGTTTTTTAATCTTGAATTTTCCATGGACTCCGAGGACTGGAAATGAAGAGGTTGCATGGATAAGATTATTAAGCTGGTCGTCAAGGGAGTGAATCCCCATACCAAACCAGATTATACAAAATATTTTGCGTTCCTTTTTGGAAATCAAGCAATGAGACGCGAGAATATAAACAAAATTAAATTAAACTTGTTTTAATGAAACGAAGGGGAAACTCTTAAAAGTATGAAGATGCCTATATGTCACACGACTTTGTATTTAGGTGCGGCGACTACCATAAACGCTCATTTTTTAAAGGTCCTCCACACGCACACAACTTATGTTCTCATGTTACTGAGCATTACTTTGAACATGCATATTAACCTTTAAAACCTGGCCAGGAATAACAATATAATTTATACAGATTTTTTTTTAAAAATAATAATATCACATGTTTCAAGATATTTTTCACAAGGCGCTTTCATACCTACATGTATCACACCAAATTATGTCTTAACATATCATATATTTTTAAGATCACAGAATAAACATAAAAACTTAATTTTTATCAATTGATAAATTTTTTAGAGAAATTTTAGAGAAATTAAATTCACTCATAAAAAATAAATAAAACTATTTTTTTCTGAAATGCATATAGAGAGAAAAATCAAGGAAGACTCCTTTTGTACAGTAAAGACATGAATGAATTAGATACATAAAAAAATTGAGTTAAATTAAATGCACTGATGTAGAAAAATACTTTCAAATCTTTAGTATCAATGTTCCTTTAAATTTTTGCAGTTATTTTTCCTATTGCCTAGGACTCAAAAAAATTTTGGCAAGTCTCCGCATACGTATGGCTATAACTACTCATTATTGGCTTCTGAACTGGCTAGATATTAAATAGGAAAACTAGATACGCACACTTTTTTAACAATATTAATAAACACACAGTGAGATTATATGGTATTGAAACGCACAGATTGATGCATAAAAATATTAACTTTCAACACAAACAGACTCTGTTAACAATGGGTTTATTACTCTGAAAGTATAAATTCAATACAAAAATACTGACATCCGTTAATTACAAATAATAATGCAGCATAAACCCAGGCGTTTGTTGTTCTTTTATGGGAAGAAAACGGACATCTTTTTCTATCGTTAACTCCGTGACCATGCAAAATGTTAATTGCTTTTGATTAGGGTGTCGCTCTCAGTGTAGTACATACGATTCCCTTACAAAACTTTTATCTCTAAAGCGTTTGAAAGACTCCTTACGGCGGTCCCTCGGCAAATCGTTAGTGGACAAACTACATAAAACCGGAAGTAAAAATATTTTTTCTCTGCATACGTCAGAAGTCACATGGTGTTGAGGACCCTTAACATCCAATATTTTGTAAAGTATACATCATATTCCGTAGAATTATTCAGGTCTGAATTAAAATAAATAAAGCTTCTTCTATAATGTATAATTTTTTTTTGTTTTCTTGTCGACTTAAAGCAAATTTATTAAAGTTGTGTCATTAATTTTGGATTAACCCTCGTACCATATCTTTTTTTCAACAGTTTAACTTTTTTGGATAGTATTGAATTTTGTTTGAATTAAACAAGGTTTTTAATACAAATAATATATTTAACTTTTCAAAGCCTTTTCAGTCAAAATGTGCTTTTCAATGGTTGACTATCTATATTCTTAGCTTTTGATCCAGTTTAATTCGAAATATAAGAAAACAACATGATTTCAGACACAATAATACCAAATCATGTTACAAAACAAAGGAATAAAAAGAGAATGGCAGTATATATATATATATATATATGATACATGTACCTGACCCTTCTCATAAAGAAATAGTAAGTTAAAAAAATCTCAATTAATTGTGATCATGGTTTTACCTCTTGTACATGTATTTCATTAAATATTGCATTAAATAAATAAACTTCACATTAGTTAAAGATTGGTTAGGTTTTCTACATAAATTGCTTTGAACTAAAGAAAGGGATATTAATTAAATATGCCTTTTCATGAAAAATTAAAAATTTTCTCCATTGAAAATACTTGAAGAGTGTGTTTTACCCAAGTGGCTTCATTTAGAGGCAGATTAACGTCAACATTATGCCATTTTTCCCCTTGATTTCCAGAGACGGAAAAGTATGTCTTATATCCCTCGGCATCACTGGTGGTCTGGATTTCAAATGACCCCATACCGATTCCATACATGTGATAGGCCAGGCTTAGGCAATATGTCTTGTCTGCAAAGATAATTGTCGTATTGTGTACATGGTTATTTTTGCGACCGTATTATTTTCGATCATTTTCACATTCAAACAATTTGCCCCCCCCCTCCGTTTTAACTTCGTCCAATCACTCTTGCACTTAGGAAATTATACTGATTATGGCAAAAGGGCGAAAATAAACAAGGATGAATTTTCCTTGTATACAGTAAGTATTATATTTTTTTCACAAAAGTTGTTTTCAATCATGAGATTGATATCATATTTGCATATACTCCATAGAATAAGTTGATACTGAAAAATTGCAAATGTGGGTAGTGGATGAGAAACGTTTATTTCTATCACAACTTATATAAGTTATATTAAAATTATCAAAGATAAGAAATTCAGTTAAAATAAAATAAGTAGGTCATGCATAATAACAACTAAAGAGAAAATTCAATACTTTTACTTTCAACTGATGAATTATTATTATCAATTGCAAAATCATTTTTGTGTACCTGACCAACATGCTAATAATCTATGATATATGAATAGACTCTTTACAAATTGTATATGTTTAAATAATTTTTATGTTTATCAGTATCGTTTTAAAATATCATATATATTTAGGATTCACTGAATTTAAAAGTTTTTAATTTTTTTTTATTTTAATGTTGGCCTCCTTTTTTTGATTTTTGAAAGGGGATGGGGGAAGAGGGTAGGAAGATATCATTTATGTGAGGTAGAAATTAAATGAAAGAATGTGTGATAATTATTTTTATAACTGCTAGCTTGTTTTATCTTGTGATTCAAGTTTTGTTTTGTTTATCCATGTTTTTTTTTCATTTGATTTTTTTATTGGTCGTACAAAATAAGTTGATTATGCCTTTAAAAATAACAAATGGCAAAATTTGACCAAAAAATGGATCTTGTACTGGAAAATTTTAAGCATCACAAGTGATAAAAAACATTTAAGCAGTTAAAATTAAATGTGTGCTGAACTCATCAATTTCGACACTGACTTTCAATCAACAGTTTTCCAATCACATTATTGATATTAATATAAATTCCATTAAGCAGTTTGTCAATCATAAGTGAGAATCAATGTCAGTGAAATTATTTTGGTGTCTTTACGTATGTTTATTTGTTCATCGAAAAAAATGTATGTTTATTGAATCTATTGAATCGATCGCACACGCACGAGGGGTGAGACCGTTCAGCAAGGGATGCTCACTCCTCCATAACACCTGATCCCACCTCTGATGTTTCGGAGATCCGGGAGATCCGTGTTTGCTCTGCTCCCATTTTTTATTGTTTTATGGACTTTGAGATTGAATACTGTTCGTTATCTCCGTATCCTTATGAAAGCAATTTGTAATATGAAAATAAGAAGTATTCCATATAACGCTTACTCTCAAATGCAATACGGTCATCATAGATGTAATAAAATTCCCCCTCTATACGATTGGATGCTTCGAAATAAAAATAGTAATATCCGTCATATGCATATGATGGTCCTGTCCAACGTGATGGAGTTTTTCCCTGAAATAATAATGATGTCAACTTCGCACAATAATGATAATAAAACAAATGAGGCTCAATTCAATAATTAGAAAATTCATTTTATTTCGTTACAGAACATTTAAAATCATAATAAATGAATGATATATATATATTTCATTGTGCACTCAAACTTCATCCCAAAAAAGCTTTATTGAAAATCTTTTATTCCAATATACAAGGGTAAAATTAGACAAAGTAATGTTGATTCAAACACATTTTTACCATTTTCCTAAACCAATTTTCATTATCAGTTTTCAAAAAGCAAGCTGGGTCTTCATCAACTTCAAAACGACAGGAACGACCTAATGTTGAAAATAAAAATACCCACATAAATTTTTCCAAAACTACTGTAAATAACTATTTTTATTTGCGAGAATTTTATTTTTGGCTTAATTTTTAACTTAATGCAAATCTCGTGCGCATCTGTCTCTGTGTGACTGTCTGACGCTATTAAGGCCAAATATGCATGTAAATCTCGTGCGGCTGCCTTTGTGTTTGACGTCAGTGTGCTAGGACTATTGGAATTGGCACGGAAGTCCTCGTGTAATTTAAATCTAATAGTCTATAATTTTAATGAAATGGAAATATAAGAAATCACTGTCTAGTTTTGAGAGTATGCCAGGGACATCAACAATAGTGGGATAAAACACGGGCTTCGCCCGTTATGCAAATTATCCCATGTTTTCCACTATTGATGATGCCCTGGCATACTCTCAAAACTAAACAGTGATTCCTTTAATATTTTCATCCACTAAATTTTGTCCTTCATTTCTTATAAAGACCATTGCCATTAATCCGTGCATTAACAACAATAAGCCAGGCACGTTACAGATATCTTGATCATGGATGTTCCATCAGTTAAACATGCTGACATATTCATCAATATTACAATACTTAACACAGATAATTTTACTTTTAATTTCTTTTTAAACAAATGAAAATATAAACAATTATATGGAGATAACGAACAGTATTCAAACTCAAAGTTCATAAACAAAACAAAATAAGAGCAGAGCAAACACGGACCCCCGAAACAACAGAGGTGGGATCAGGTGCCATGGAGGAGTGAGCATCCTCTGAGGACCGGTCACACCTGCCGTGTGCTCCTTGTCATGATCAGGAAATAACGGGAAAAAATCCGTCGTCAATCCAGTGTCTAAATATAAACAATAAAATGTTTTTCTTTGCTTCTTAGTTCGGGAATTAAGGGCTCAGCTTTTGCAGAAAAAAAAATCACATGACATGCATGCGTTTTTTTCTGCAATAGCTGAGACAATAAATCAAGTACTAACAACAAAAGAAAGACATTTTTGTTATTTCAATATTTCATACTAAAGTAATGGGTTAGATACATTTCACCTTCGCACTTTTCTCCAAGAAAACCCTTTATGCAGCTGCAATTATACCCTCGTATATTGTTCTTGTCTGCTACACATGATCCGCCATTTTGACACCCATTGTTGAAACACACATCGACTAAATATAGTAACAAACAAGTAATTCAAAAGCATTGTCAATACAGCAAAGCTTGTTTGATTCTGATGCTGTGTATATGTAATATGAAATTTTGTAAATTAAGTAATTATCAACTTAATTTAATTTTTTTTTAAATAAACATTTTTATTATGTAACCATTTTTAAATATAAACAACTGCTGTTAGTAGTTTCAGTAGTCCGATTAATATACTTTTCTTTAATATTTGTTTTATGTTTTCCATCATTTATACCTTTAACATGAACGGTTTCTATAAAGAATATGCTTACTTTCACACACTTCTCCCGTATACCTTTCGGGACATGTACACTTGAATTCAGTTCCGGTTCCTGTGTATGAATTCGATTCTTGGCAGGTTCCCCCATTTTTGCACGGATTAGGATTACATTTAGAACCTGCATTTTTAAACAAAAGGTAGTTTCTATCAAGGAATAGATACAATCATGTAGTTTGTTTACAACGATTAAGTACAATTGTTCTAAAGTAAAGAAAAATACCCTATTGAAAATATCGAAAAATAAAAGCTTGTACAACGACGGCTGTGACTGATAAATTCTATTTTTCCATTAATTAATTGCTCAAATTACATTTGCTTTGCTGCAAGACGAATACTAGTATTTTATTTTATAAGGATATACTTTATTTCTTCGCAAGATTTCATGAAATTCGCATAGCCGTTGACCAGGAAAAAAATACAGCATCTGTAATGTTGGCCTCTCAGCGGATATGCATAATTCTCATTGAAAAATCAAGAACAACGACATGGTTCCACTGCACGGACTCATTTTATAACATTACTTTATTTGCAGAACCTAGATAGGATCGTGGCACTTCTCAGAGAAAAGTAATGCATGTTGCAAATATTTATAAACTATAGATGAAGGTAAGGTTTTATAAGCATTTTTGTACCCTAAAAATTCAATGTATTCTCAAAAAGTAAATACATATTGGCTTTAACATTAGTTAAGTAGATAAATATGATCTATTATTAAAGAATATGGCATGAATGACGACCATTCTTGAAATAAGACATCATAATTTTAGTACATTTCTAAGTTTATTGCAAAAAAGTATCGGAATGACTTTTATGTGCTTTTTTCGGTGGCAGAGTATGCTTTCCGAAAGATGATTCAATTGAAAATTGATGTCTTCCACAAATTTTGTAGAAAATATGGGAAATACACAAGTTAATGGCGTCAAAACTAGCATTAAGGGTGGTCATATTAGAAAAACGATTCTTTTTTATATCCTTATATTCCTATGATTTACAAAGACTGACTTTCAATTAATTATTTTGCTTTCATATTTTATAATTTGTATTGAAACTGTACCTTGTTTTCAGAGTTTTTTTTTTAAATTACTCATGTTCTTTTACTAGTCAAATTATAGGTTAAATAAATGCAATTAAATGGGCTAAAATCACGTGCCTGCCGCATCAGGTGACAAATCTAATTATTGACTTTAATCGTCCTCAAAAAATTGCCATCCAGATTATAAATGCATCTTTTATCACAGAAAATTGTCAATATTTCTATTGAACACTCAACTGTACTGCGTAAAAACTTTACAAATTTTACGATATGATGTCACATAGACAAGTGTATTGCGATAAAAAAAATCATTCATATCTTGCTGTTTTGGATTAAACTAGACAACCTTGTATGTAAGAGTAAGTTTTGATATAGTCTATATCAAGCAGTTTAAAATTGTAAATGATTTTATTGTGCGGTAATTCGTCGAGTTAGTAATTGTGTGTGACGTCAGGGTAAACATTTCCCTATAATTTGGACCCCACCTCTCTTTTTGCAGCCTTAGGTATACTGCGCATACATTCAATTGCAAATGGAGTACAGCAGTGCAAGTTGTACTATATTTGAAAAAAATATATAGTTTTAAATTCAACACTTACATAATCCTGGACAAAGGAATATATTGTCCATTCCAAGAATTGGAGATCCAAAAACGCCCTCTATTGTTATCTAGTAAATATATTTATTATAAAATTTATGTGAATAAAATTATCTGTGTTTTACAGAAAAAAATGATCATGCTTTTAAGATATTAATGTATAAATTATTAACTAAAAAATAGACATGGCATCCGAATTTTAAAAAATCTAATACAGAGGATGTATTTCCAATGAAGGAGTTTAGTTATATTCAAGCGGTAGTTTTTAAGTTAAATATTGTGTATGTAATGCCTTAAATGTCTTCGTTGGTAAATGTATCGTTTCAATGAAACTACACATTAATAACTCTTTAAAAATATATTCATATTTTATTTATATAAAAAATACTATACCACAAGATCTTCCATGGATTTAATAGATACTTTTGCATTCAGCCATTCATAATTTGACGTTGTTTTGATATTGTATATTTTGTGCATTTTCTTCCCGTTGCCGTCTACATAAACGTTTATCTCAGCTGGTGTTCCGTCCGAGGAAAATTCACCAATGGCATAGTCGAAAGATAGGCATCGGTTATTGGCTAAAAAAAAAAATCTCAAAATTTGGTAAATTTCATTCACTATTCATCAAGTAAAGAGCAAAATCGGTTCTTTATTTAAAAGGAGGGGAATAAGAGTTGCTACGTTCAGTATGTAAATTTCATCGTTGCTTCAACGTTGAAACCTCACCGACTTTTTCTTAAAAACAACTTTGAATATTAAACTTAAATTTAAACGTTGAATGTTTTGTGTTAAAAGGTCAAAAAATGCTGAAGCTGTATAATATTTTCAGCGTTGGATGTTCAATGAAAGCCAAAACTTTAAAGCCCTAAAAACGTACTCATTTAAAAGTTCTGGAAAGTTGGGAATTAACTATAAAAAAAACCCAGAGTAAATATTTCAATATTTCATCAAGTTTCACAGACAAATTGAATTTAAGTATAAAGAGCATCGTTTATTTTCCCTGAAATGCCTGTTGAGACAAAGAATAAAAAATATATAGATTTTCATATATTTCTACACGAAAATAGGAAGGATTGTTTTTTTATCTAAACAGAAAAATTATACATCCTTTGCCATATTAAAAAAAATTCAAAACTAATTGTTCTTAAACATTTTCATTCATAACAATTACTTTGCAAGCACATGTTTATATACTCATTAAATAACCTTCAAACTTGGCAGTTGTTTTGATTATGGCTTTTGATTCGGTGGTGTATGAGACATCGTCGTAGTATGGTGTCATAGTTAGGAACTGGTAACCAGTGTCGTGTGTTAAACATGGTCCGTCATTACCGTAATTGTCCCCACAAAGTCTCTGTACAAAATTACCAAAAATTTATAAGATTACCAGGTCATCTTTTCAATAAGTTAGCTAGCGCTGTTTCCACTCAGGAGAAAGACTTACGTTTCCTCCCATTTCCATTAGAAGAAAGCTACCCATTTTTAAAGACGCTCCCAACGTATTGTTTCATTGTACAAGACATTACATAACGATCTTTTACTTGTAAACTAATAAAACATGTACAAAACGCAGTTATGATAAGAATGTCCTTCTATACATATTATATACATTCTATTCTGAGTTATATTTTAATTTTAATATGTAACCCTCGTTTGAAATAGCAGACAACTTGAGATAATAATTTAATCAGGTTTTATTTTAGTGCATTTATGTGATGTCACATGACTGTGTTGACACTTGACGGACATTTATGATATTCCTAATTGTTGGACAAAAATCGCTTTGGAACATGGTCAAAACAAACAAATTGTGCAAACTTTGTTACATAGATCAATTCATCGTGATCTCTAGTGCATAAAAAGTGCTGAAGGCAGGTTTAAAGTTTGCTCATTTAGAAAATGGATCGCGATTTATTCAAAAATGGTTGAACTACACACAATCCCCAAGCAATATTCAGTTAGAGGAGATACTTCTCTTGTAGATTCACACAGAATATCTTCAATTTGTCCTTGTTTATCTCTAGTGTCAATATTAACAAGAAACATAAATTCAAAATCTGTCTTCGGACATGTAAGGGGAGCATTTCACACATTAACTTTTGCTTTTGTTTGAATATGTGCATATCGGACAAGCAAGAGCAATAAGGATATTTAAATTTCAAATGTTCTACATCATAACGGCACGATCAATCTTAAAAACAATCCTAACACTTGAATCAAATAACAATTCCCAAAATAAATCTACATATCATGTAAAAATTTTCTCACTTTCCCTGTCATGTCAGCTCAAGTATGCAGTGACTTGACGTCATATTCTATGATGACGTCATATCTAGGTAGTTCAGAGAAGTAACTACAGTTTGAGCAGTTTGACATTTTACAGGCAGCCTTATCCTAGCTGCGAATAAAAGTATAAAAAAAAATCAATGCCATAACTCTTTAATACTTATTGATAGTTGTCCTTATATTCAATTTTGGTGATTATAAATACATTTATTTTCACTAAAATCTATCATTTCCCTAATTATGCGATTGCAAAAATGAATTTTCAAACATGCATCTCTCGTTGAATTTTCACAAAATATTTTTTTTCATTTTCTTTGAATAAATGTCGGCGACTTTTCCAATGCATTTGTATATATTTTAATGAAATAATGATTGTTTTGACGACTTTTCAATGCAATTACATGCATTTTACTAAATGATATTCAACTTTTTTTTTTCAAACTTTACATGGTTTTATTTTAACTTTTTAACTTTCTTCATTTGATTTTAGATCTTTTTTAAATACATTTATTTTAATCCCTGATATTAAATATACCTTGAGGATATCCGATCCTCAGTCAGGAAAGATAACTCCAAAAATTAACAGTTACTTTGAAGTGCATTAAAATGAAGCTTGAAAACGAATTTTTTTTCATCCAACAATTTCATTTTATTCATCCTGATAAGATTTAGATTTTGGAAATCTTGGAAAAGATCTTATAGAAGTTGACATTTGTACCGTATGAAGAAAAAAAATTACAGATTAGAGATTAAATAAGATTTTCTTGAATCCAGCCTTAGATAAATAAGCTTATTAGCATGATAATAAATTAGAATTGATTTGTGGTGTTTGGCAATGATGGCAAAAGCCTTTTACACTATGCATTATAGAATACTTGACGGAAATAGAGAACAAAAATACCAAATAAGTTGAAAATGCATGACAATTTCACTGAATGCCTGGATACCTATCGTTTTGTAACGTAATATATATTTGTTGATCAATTTGCGATAAGATTGATTGATTAATTGATTGATTGATTGTATATTGTTTAACGTCCCTCTCGAGAATTTTTCACTCATATGGAGACGTCACCGTATGCCGGTGAAGGGCTTCAAATTTTGACTTTTACTCGGCACTCAGGGCCATTGAGCAGTGAGGGATCTTTATCTTGCCAGCGCTTGCCGCTGACACGGGGCCTCGGTTTTTAAGGTCTAATCCGAAAGTGCCGAGCGCATGGCGAAGGAACAGTTGCTACCCATTTTAACGACTAGGTCAGTCGCGCCCGAGATACAAACTCACGACCTCCCGATCACGAAGCGAGCGCTCTACCGACTGAGCTACCGTGAACGGTAATTTGAGATTAGAAAACACATTGCTGATATTCAAAATTGCCTTTACTGCATTTTTGACAATTCCCCCTATAGAATATGATTAATTTCAATCATTAACTTTAAAGAAATACTTTAAGTAAATTTACATAACGTTGTGTGTGCTTTTATGAGTATTTTTAATAACTTAACTGCTATTTTTGTAAACCTGAGTATCGTACTATCTTAATCTTGATTCAATTTCATCATAAATTGCTAAGAATTAATTTACAATTTTCTTGAATACTTGATTAAGCATTGCTGCCAAGTACACATTCAATCAGATTTACCGAATTAAAGCTCCATAGAATATCGCCTGAGTCATCTTGGTTAAATAAACAGCTCCCAAAGTCATCTTCAAAATTGCATGAATTCAGTGATAGGGCTGTAAAGAAACAGATCAAATTTATGTACTATTCATTGTAGCCATTATACATTTTACACCGAACTTTGAAGATTTACATTTCAAATTTTAAGGTACATGCATGTATGTTACTCATCAGCTTTTTATAATAGTTCTTACTTTAATGATATTTATCAAGAGGAGTGTCAGATCGGAGATAGGAACTCCAAAATGTAACATCCGGACAGAAAGACAGATGAACAGATATCCAGACGCAAGATATCCGGATGCTTCAGTATCCGGACGATTTTTCATCGGATCAAAATTTTAAAATGTTATTCTGTCTTGTTTAACTGGTGATTCAGATATCCGGATGCTTCACATATCCGGACAAATTGACTGGGAACCAAAGCGTCCGGATAAATGAGGGTCCACTGTATATCATCCCACCTTTCAAGCGGGATGTATTATGATATATATATACATTTGTAGTATCTTTCCATAATATAAACATACAGAGAGAAAATATCTTCAATTCTGGATGAAGTTTGTCTGAAGTCAAATGTCAATACATGGCGGAATCACACGGTGGAATTACATCTACCGTAAATATAAAATGACTTGCTCTAGGGGCTTGCTTTTCATGTATAGAAAATGAACAAAATAAGCAAGTAATTTTTTTTAATTACAACGTAAACACGTACTTCATATATTTTCTGTCGATTAAATTAACCTGTGTATATAGTATGTATAAAGAAAGCATACAGATAGAAACTTACCTTTGTTTACAAGTTTTTATCACTTTTGTCAGCCTTATGTTACATGTACACAGTCACTTACATTTATCCTTATTTTTTGGTACACCTCAAGTTAAATCTTCATGATGTTTGCTTAAACCATATTTTTTCATTAAATTCTACTCACGATAAATGAATAAATCTGTTAGAAAATATTAAAGCAGATGAATAACGCCGCGAACAGCTGACAACCTCTAATGGCGCTGTAATACACTTTCAATGCAAGTTGTCACCAGTGTCTCCGTGTTAACATAATACATATGCCTTAAGATACTGAAATCATCATAGAATAAATATTTTTTTTTATCAGATTTTATATTTGATTGCAATTTCACTTACTCGGTACAGTGTCTCAATCCATCGAATCCATCCATTCCTTTCAGGTGACCGAATTTCTTCCAACTTTTTATATAAATCTTGAACTTCGGACGTGTTTCTTGTGTCTTTTTAGCACTAATTATCCGCTTTCACAAACAAAAATATTCCCAGACAACAATATGTTCACTATTACTGATCACAAGTAACCTTTTATAATATACCCTTCGAAATAGAATCCTTAGCCTGATGAATTCGATGCGTTATCGCCTTTCAAGCCGATTTACACCTTGCAAACTTTTCACAGAAATGTACGGCCACCGGTTATTGCAATATTTATATCTGAATATTTTTAATTTAATGTTAAATTGTCAATCTCAAATGTT